>NW_023622313.1:2982-4850 GCF_014905685.2 Nematolebias whitei | reverse complement strand
ACTTGTCAATATGTCTGAAGGGATGTTTTCAAGCATGTCACTATGTCGAAAGGGATGTTTTTAAGTTTGTAAATGTGTCTGAAGGGATGCTTGCCAATGTGTCTGAAGGGATGTTTTAAAGCTTGCAACTGTGTCAGAAGATATGTTTTCAAGCTTGTAAATGTGTCTGACGGGATTTTTTCAAGCTTGCCAATGTGTCTAAAGGGACGGTTTCAAACTTGCCACTATGTTTCAATGGCTTGTTTTTAAGCTTGTCAATATGTCTGAAGTGGTGTTTTCAAGCTTGCCAATATGTCCAAAGAGATGTTTGGAAGTTTGCAAATGTTTCTGAAGGGATGCTTGCCAATATGTTTGACGGGATGTTTTCAAGCCTGCCACTATGTCAGAAGGGATGTTTTCAACTTGTCAATATGTCTGAAGGGATGTTTTCAAGCTTGTCACTATGTCCAAAGGGATGTTTTTAAGTTTGTAAATGTGTCCGATTGGATACTTTCAGGCTTGCCAGTGTGTCTTAAAGCAATGCTTTCAAGATTGCCACTATGTCAGAAAGGATGTTTTCAAGCTTGCCAATATTGTCCAAAGGGATGTTTTTAAGTTTGACAATGTGTCTGAAGGGATGTTTTCAAGCTTGTCAACGTGTCTGACGGGATGGTTTAGAGCTTACCAATATGTCTGAAGGCATGTTTTCAAGCCTGCCACTATGTCCAAAGAGATGTTTTGAAGTTTGCAAAAGTGTCTGAAGGGATGTTTGCCAATATGTCTGAAGGGATGTTTTCAAGATTGCCAAATTGTCTTCAGCGATGTTTTCAAGCTTGCCACTATGTCAGAAAATATGTGTTCAAGCTTGTAAATGTGTCTGACTGGATTTTTTCAAGCTTGCCAATGTGTCTGAAGGGACGGTTTCAAACTTGCCACTACGTTTCAATGGCATGTTTTTAAGCTTTTCAATATGTCTGAAGTGGTTTTTCCAAGCTTGCCAATAATTCCAAAGAGATGTTTGGAAGTTTGCAAATGTTTCTGAAGGGATGCTTGCCAATATGTCTGATGGGATTTTATCAAGCTTGCCACTATGTCCAAAGGGATGTTTTCAAGCTTGCCAATGTGTCTTAAAGCAATGCTTTCAAGATTGCCACTATGTCAGAAGGGATGTTTTCAAGCTTGTCAATATGTCTGAAAGGATGTTTTCAAGCTTGCCACTTTGTCCAAAGAGATGTTTTGAAGTTTGCAAAACTGTCTGAAGGGATGCTTGCCAATGTGTCTTCTGGGATGTTTTCAAGCCTGCCTATGTGTTAAGCAATGTTTTCAAGCCTTGCACTGTATCAAAAGAGATTTGTCAGAAGATATGTTTTCAAGCTTGTCAATGTGTCTGATTAGACATTTTCAAGCTTGCCTATATTGTCCAAAGGGATGTTTTTAAGCTTGCCAATGTGTCTGAAGGGATGTTTTTAAGCTTGACAACGTGTCTGAAGGGATGGTTTCAAGCTTACCAATATGTCTGAAGGCATGTTTTCAAGCCTGCCAATATGTCCAAAGTGATGTTTTGAAGTTTGCAAAAGTGTCTGAAGGGATGTTTGCCAATATGTCTGAACGGATGTTTTCAAGATTGCCAATTTGTCTTCAGCGATGTTTTCAAGCTTGCCACTATGTCTGAAGTTATGTTTTCAAACTTGTCAATTTTTCTGTAGGAATGTTTTTAAGCTTGCCACTATGTCCAAAGGGATGTTTTTAATTTTACCAATGTGTCCGAAGGGATGTTTTCAAGCGTGCCAATGTGACTTTGTGGGATGTTTTCAAGCTTGCCAATGTGTATGAAGGGATGGTTACAAGCTTCCCACTATGTCCAAAGGGATGTTTTCAAGCTTGCCAAT
>NW_023622313.1:1448-2972 GCF_014905685.2 Nematolebias whitei | reverse complement strand
ACAAGCTTCCCACTATGTCCAAAGGGATGTTTTCAAGCTTGCCAATAAGTATGAAGGGATGGTTACAAGCCTCCCACTATGTGCAAAGGGATGTTTTCAAGCTTGTCAATGTGTCTGAAGGGATGGTTACAAGCTTCCCACTATGTCCAGAGGAATGTTTTCAAGCTTGTAAATATGTCTGAAGGGATGTTTTCAAGCTTGAAAATGTGACTTTATGGGATGTTTTCAAGCTTGTCAATTTGTCTGAATAGATGGTTTTAAGGTTGCCAATGTGTCTTAAAGCAATGTTTTCAAGCCTGCCACTATATCTGAAGGGATGTTGTCAAGCTTGTCACTTTGTCCAAAGGGATGGTTTTAAGTTTGTAAATGTGTCCGAAGGGATGTTTTCAAGCTTGCCAATGTGTCTTAAAGCAATGCTTTCAAGCTTGCCACTATGTCAGAAGGGATGTTTTCAAGCTTGTCAATATGTCTGAAAGGATGTTTTCAAGCTTGCCACTTTGTCCAAAGAGATGTTTTGAAGTTTGCAAATGTGTCTGAATGGATCCTTGCCAATTTGTCTTAAGGGATGTTTTCAAGCTTGCCATTGTGTCTTAAGCAATGTTTTCAAGCTTGCCACTATGCCAGAAGATATGTTTTCAAGCTTATCAATGTGTCTGATTAGACATTTTCAAGATTTTCAGTATGTCCAAAGGGATGTATTCAAGCTTGTAAATGTGTCTTAAGCTATGTTTTCAAGGTTGCCAATTTATCTGAATCAATGTTTTCAAGCTTACCAATGTGTCTGAACAGAAGCTTGCCAATGTGTCTGAAGGAATGTTTTTAAGATTGACACTATGTCTGAAGTTATGTTTTCAAACTTACCAATATGTCTGTAGGGATGTTTTTAAGCTTGCCGCTATGTCCAAAGGAATGTTTTTAAGTTTGACAATGTGTCTGAGGGGAAGTTTTCAAGCGTGCCAATGTGACTTTGTGGGATGTTTTTAAGCTTGCCATTGTGTCTAAAGGGATGGTTTCAAGCTTCCCACTATGTTCAAAGAGATTTATCAAGCTTGCCACTATGTCCAGAGGAATGTTTTAAAGCTTGCCAATATGACTTTATGGGATGTTTTCAAGCTTGTCAATTTGTCTTAAATCAATGTTTTCAAGTCTGCCACTATGTCAGAAGGGATGTTTTCAACTTGTCAATATGTCTGAAGGGATGTTTTAAAGCTTGTCACTATGTCCAAAGGGATGTTTTTCAGTTTGTAAATGTGTCTGAAGGGATGTTTTAAAGCTTGTCACTATGTCCAAAGGGATGTTTTTAAGTTTGTAAATGTGTCTGAAAGGGATGTTTTCAAGCTTGCCAATGTGTCTTAAAGCAATGCTTTCAAGCTTGCCACTATGTAAGAAGGGATGTTTTCAAGCTTGTCAATGTGTCTGAAGGGATGTTTTCAAGCTTGCCATTGTGTCTTAAGCAATGTTTTCAAGCTTGCCACTGTGCCAGAAGATATGTTTTCAAGCTTGTCAATGTGTCTGATTAGGTGT
>NW_023622313.1:0-1438 GCF_014905685.2 Nematolebias whitei | reverse complement strand
TGCCAGAAGATATGTTTTCAAGCTTGTCAATGTGTCTGATTAGGTGTTTTCAAGCTTGCCACTATTGTCCAAAGGGATGTTTTTAAGTTTGCCAATGTGTCTGAAGGTATGTTTTCAAGTTTTCCAATGTGTCTGTTTGAAACTATGAGAAACGTTCAAACTTGCAACTATACTATGAAATTTTGCTTTTGGAAACTTGACATCCTCTATTTCTGGATGTAAATCACATTTTTTGGTGACTGTTTCCTCTGGTATCGGATGCTGTGCAGCTGGATGGAGTTCTCCTGAAACTTTTTTTAGTTTTGGACATTAGTTATGATGTGTAACCATGGCAACAAGGACAATTTCTACAACCAACAGCAGCTGATTAACATCTCAAAAGTTCAAATAATATCTCAACTGCAGTCTAAAATCTCAAATGAGTTGAAAAGGATGCTCTGTGGATGCATTCTCATCTACCTGCCAGCTGTGCTCGAGTGCCTGACCACTGAGGTCCTGGAACTAGCAGGAAACACGACTCATGACAGCGGAAAGACAAGATCATCCCCCGGCACCTGCAGCTAGCTGTCTGCAGAGATGAGGAGCTCAGCAGACTGCTGGGAGGAGTGGCCATCGCTCTGGGAGAAGTTCTGCCCGGCATTCAGGCGGTCCTACAGCCTGGGGGAACCGAGTGGCCAGCCGAGTCTGGGTGGACGGATCGGACGGCATCTGTAGCCAGTTTCTTAGGATCCGCTGTGGGATGGACCTTTACAAGACATGCTTCCTGCCTAAAGCCATCAGAATCTAAAATATCTCTTTATGAAATGCGGATCACGAGGTACAACAATATTTACCTTTGGGATTAATAAAGTGTTTTTGAATTGAATTTGATTTGAATATCCAAAGGGATGTTTTCAACCTTGTCATCGTGTCTGAAGGGATGGTTTCAAGCTTACCAATATGTCTGAAGGCATGTATTCAAGATGCCATTATGTCCAAAGGGATGTTTTCAAGGTTGTAAATGTATCTTAAGCTATGTTTCCAAGCTTGCCAAATTATCTGAAACAATGTTTTCAAGCTTACCAATGTATCTGAAGAGATGCTTGCCAATGTGTCTGAAGGAATGTTTTCAAGCTTGACACTATGTCTGAAGTTATGTTTTCAAGATTGTCAATATGTCTGTAGGGATGTTTTTAAGCTTGCCAGTATGTCCAAAGGGATGTTTTTAAGCTTGCCAATGTGTCTGAAGTAATGTTTTCAAGTTTACCAATGTGTCCGAAGGGATGTTTTCAAGTGTGCCAATGTGACTTTGTGGGATGTTTTCAAGCTTGCCAATGTGTCTGAAGGGATGGTTTCAAGCTTGTAAATATGTCTGAAGGGATGTTTTCAAGCTAGCCACTATGTCCAGAGGAATGTTTTCAAGCTTGTCAATGTGTCTGAAGGGATGGTTTCAAGCTTG
>NW_023622312.1:0-4851 GCF_014905685.2 Nematolebias whitei | reverse complement strand
GGCTCCTTCCCCACCAGTGAGGTGACATTCCACGTCCCAATAGCCAGCTTCTGTAGCTGAGGATCAGACCGCCAGGGTCCCCGCCCTCGGCCACCACCCATCCCACATTGCACCCGACCCCTTTGGCCCCTCCCACAGGTGGTGAGCCCATGGGAAGGGGGACCCACGTCTCCTCTTCGGGCTGTGCCCGGCCGAGCTCCATGGGTAAAAGCCCGGCCACCAGGCACTCGCCCGTGTGCCCCACCTCCAGGCCTGGCTCCAGAGTGGGGCCCCGGTGACCCACGTCCGGGCAAGGGAACATTAGGTCCGTTTATTTTTCTCATCAAAGGGGTTTTTGGGCTGCACTTTGTCTGGTCCCTCACCTAGGACCTGTCTGCCATGGGTGACCCTATTAGGGGCATAAAGCCCCTGACAGCATAGCTCCTAGGATCATTGGGACACTCAAACCACTCCACCATGGTAAGGTGGCAGCCCAGGGAGGGGTCTTCCTTCCTCAATTTCTGAAATTACAATGGCACTGTTAGCATGAAAATTATTGTTCAATAAAAAATATGAAATTTGTTATTTAACACAGTTTGTACCAAAGTTTACTTTAGAACAATGTGTGTGATCACTGGTCAGTGGATCAACATGCAGTGGAAGTTTTGCTGTGCTTCTCATTGCAGGATCCTTCCTCCTTTTTGGTTCTGGGCGATGAACAAAAATAGTTGGAACTGCATCAGCCCTCAGTCTCACACGGCCTGACTGTGACTCTGTAAACTGTCCTCTCTCAAAATGTGCCTGTAGAGTGATATTAGTTTATTTCCTTGCACGTTTCTTTGACAGTTAAACATTTTGAGCCCTGATTGAAAATGTTTGTGCAGATTAAACTTATAGCACACAGTTTTCTGTTATTGTGATCTCTGGTGATGGTGAGGTTGGTCCTGCTGACTTGAGCCAACCATTTTTTTCTTCTTTCAGTGTCTCTTGGGAAGCCATACATACTGATCCCTTTCTTGGACCGATTGGTGCATCCAAATGCAGCACAGCCAACCATGGTACTCACTTCCGGCGAGCTGATGGACAGCAGCTCCCTCCGGCTTCTCTGCAGTCTTTTATCATCAAACTGACCCGTTTTTCAAACCGGACTAAAGTTGGTCCTCCTTCCAACCGAATTCGGTGTTCAGTGACTCAGAGAGCCGGCCGAATTCGGTGTTCAGTGACTCAGAGAGCCGGACGGGACCGTCCAAAAATATATTTTGGTCCAGGACCGGCTGCTCCCACCCCACCGATCACTCTGAGCGCACCCTGCTGGCCAGGTGACCCCTCGAGCAGGGGAGTCGACGCACGAAGGTCCGGTGTTTTTTCTCTCTCTCTCTGGACCTCAACGAACTCTTATCTGGACCTTTGTGGTTCTACCTGGTTCCGACAAATATCGCCAGGTGGTATTTTGCTGGTTTTCTGCTGGACTGGCCCTCGTGGTGTCTTCATAGGTGTGGGGGAAGTGTACCTGTGTCCCTCGAATTGGACCAGAACCGAACCGAGGTGGCTGTGGGGATTTCGTCTTCAACAGAGCCGGCCGGTCTCAGCTTCAGTGAGCAGCCTGTTACTTTTACCGAAGGACAATCCACCTCCGTGGAGTTGTTGTGTTCACCTGGAGGAGACGCTCCGGTGCTTTGAAGCGCCGCCGGACCGGGCCGCCGGACCGGGCCGCCGGACTGGGCCGCCGGACCGGAGCAGAACCGGGCCAGGGACATCTTCAGCCTCTTCGTCTCTCGTGCTTGGAGCGCCGGAGCCGAACTGGAGCAGAATTGGACCGGACCAGTTGCCGACTTCAGCCTCAGCCTCTCCGGTCAGTCTCGCTTTTCACCGGGGGTGCCCCGTGCTGTCGGGTGCGGAGGTGACGTGCTGAGAAGCAGAGGAGCAGCGTGGAAGAGCAGCGTGAAGAAGCAGGGCTGCGTGGTGCTCGAGAGAAGTTCGGAGTTTGTATCGGAGTTGCTGCAGGCCTCCATCAAAACTCACCTGGATAATAATTAATTTTATTCCGGATCACGCTGTTGGCCCCTGTTGACCTGAAACAAGCTTGGATCATGCCTTTCACTTCAGGAGGATTTTCTGGCAGCTCGCTCTGCTATTTGCTGCAAATTATCTGTTTCTGTTTCGGCCTGTTGATTCTGGACCCAGCTTCTGTTTCCCATGAGAGCATCCATCCATCTTCACTCAGCCCAACTCAAACTGCAGTTGGGCCAACTCGTCGGGTTTGTTTGTCCATTTGAACTGTGACGTTTTATGGTCTGAAACTTTTCTGCATCATTCATATTATTGTCACTATTTTCAGTTCTCAGATTATTTGGAGTCACTGAATCTTGTTAATACACCTGAATCTGTCCATCACTGCAACTTTCATTGTTTTTGGGTTCTGAATGATCGCGTCTTCATTAACGTTTCTCATGGTTCGATTATGGGGGCTAATTGTCACACTGTTAACTCCTGTAATTACACATCAGTCACAAAAAACTCAAGAAAATGTCAGATAATAATGTTGTTACTGCTCTCAGGGATTCAGCCCAACCCTGGACCCCCCACTAATTATAGCACACCAAATGACTTTAAGAACGTGTCTGGGCTTCATTTTCTGCATGTAAACGCTCGTAGCCTTCTGAGAAAACTGGATGCTTTGAAAATTCTGGTCAGTTCTTCTGGGGCAGATGTTATCTTTATTTCTGAATCCTGGCTAAACAAATCTGTACTCAATAATGACGTGGCAATCAATGGATTTAACATCTACAGCTGTGATCGCCAAAAAAGGGGAGGGTGGAGTCATTATTTACATTAGAGATTCTCTGGTTTCTAGTCTTGTGTCTTCTAAAACAATTCCAAACCAGTTTGAAGCCTTATCTGTAAACATCACCTTGAATGGAGGCCAGATTTTAACTGTAGTCTGCTGCTCCCCCCCCCCCCCCAATCACCCACCCACCAGCATCACCTGAGGCATTGACTGCCATGATAGAATTTCTTGGTAATTTAAATTTCAAAGAGGTCCTTTTGGCTGGAGACCTCAACACTGATTGGTGTAAGTCGACCCCCCTCTGTGATAAATTCAAGGAATGTTGCTTGTCTCTTAATCTTACCCAACTGATCAATTCTCCCACTAGATTAAATAAAAACCGTCCTGAAAAATCCTCCATCTTAGACCTGTTTCTAACTAATATGCCTCACAAATTCCCTGGTACAGGTGTATTCGCTGATCTTTTGAGTGATCATTGTGTGACAGCTGCTTTGAGAGATATTAAACTTCCACCTTCTAAGCCCAGATTAATTCAAAAAAGGGATTTGAAATGTTTTTGTGAACAGTCATTCCTCTGGGATCTGTCTCACTTTGACTGGCATCGTATTCTGTTAACTGATGACGTGAACTCCGCTTGGAACTATTTTCATAATAGTTTCATTTATTTTCAGAACAAACATGCTCCTTTTCGTCAGTTCAGAATAAAGGGACAAGACAGCCCCTGGTTTACTCCAGAGCTAGCTGATCTCCTGCACAGGAGAGATCATCTTTGGGCCACAGCGAGAAAATCTGACTCGGACACTGATTGGTTGAGTTTTCGACAGATGAGGAATAAATGCACAACTGCTGTCAAAGCAGCAAAACGCAACTATTTCTTATCTCAGACCTCAAAAAATCTAAATGACCCTAACAGTTTCTGGAAAACTATCAAATCTCTCTCAGGCACCCCCTCAATCATCTGACCTCCCATCACAACTTCTCGTTAACTCTGTTCCTGTGTCAAATAAGCACAAGATCCTGATCTGTTTCAACAAACATTTTGTTGCTTCTGGTTCTTTATTTGATATAGTTACTAATGGAAAATCAGCCACTTCCCCTAATAACCAAACTTCTACAAATCAAATCCATCCTACAAGTCAATCCTCAGTTAATCACAGCTTCTCTTTTTCTCCATTCTCAGTCAGTGAGGTCAATAAACTGTTAAAAGATCTTGACCCTAAAAAATCTGCAGGTCCTGATGACCTGTCTAAAGCTTTTGACACTGTGGATCATAACATCTTGTGTCATAAACTCTCAGAAATCGGTTTCTCAGATCACACCATTGGTTGGTTCTCTAACTAGGCAAAAGGGCCTTCTCCTATTCCGCTCCTGTTTCCTGGAATATCTTACAAAAAGATTTGAAGCTCTCGACCTTGACCTCTCTAAGTGTCTTTAAGAATCTGTTGGACACCTGGCAGGGTCCAATGCTGACATGTTCCTGTTTTTAGTTTTCTACATTTGTCTTGGAATCTAGCTGTTTTGTTTTGTTTTGTTACCTTTTCCTTTTAGCCATCCTATTTGTTAAAAAAAAAAAAAACCTGCAGTATGACTTTTTATAACTGTTTATTGTTGTTGCTGTTGTCCAAAGTTGTCATCTTTCTTTGTTGAAATCAGGTCTCTCTTGTAAATGAGTCCTCGAGGCTCAATGGGATTTACCTGTCTAAATAAAGATTGATTGATTGATTGATTGATTGGTAACCCAATAAACCTAGCTGCTGTGAATGATGACGGAGGATGGACCCTCATTAGAACTTGTGCATATTTCAACTTTGCCCAAACTTGATCAGATGCAGTTTACTGGTGCAGATGTAATTAATAAACAGTACAAATAAAAGTACTTTATTAAAGCTTGCTTTACATTTTACATATTTTATAATAAATTGTTTGGTCATTTATTTTTGCACAATTAACACTTATTTTGTCATCTGTTATGATTTTAACTAGAAACAGTTTCATTTAACATTTTAATCAATTAATTACAATTTTACAATAGTTGTCTGACTACAAGCACAATCAACTCTTGTATAGATCCAGGTACTCAGTTG
>NW_023622311.1:0-4852 GCF_014905685.2 Nematolebias whitei | reverse complement strand
CTAAACTAAGAATACACTAAACTAAGAATACGCTAAACTAAGAATACACTAAACTAAGAATATACTAAATTAAGAATACACTATACTAAGACTACACTAAACTAAGAATACGCTAAACTAAGAATACGCTAAACTAAGAATACGCTAAACTAAGAATACGCTAAACTAAGAATACGCTAAACTAAGAATACGCTAAACTAAGAATACACTAAACTAAGAATACACTAAACTAAGAATACACTATACTAAGACTACACTAAACTAAGAATACGCTAAACTAAGAATACACTAAACTAAGAATACGCTAAACTAAGAATACGCTATACTAAGAATACACTAAACTAAGAATACACTAAACTAAGAATACACTAAACTAAGAATACGCTAAACTAAGAATACACTAAGCACTAATAGTACAAAACAATGTGCCAAGCAACAGCATCACGAACATGAGTCTGTGTGAGCAGATGAAGATTAATGAACACAGCAACATGAAATAAATCAGCAGCATGAGGTCAATCATGGATAGTCATCAGCACATATCAACAATCAAGTGGCATTACAATTATTTTTTTCACAGCGATTATTCTGGTTAGAGATTCATGAGTCTAACAGCCTCAGGGTAGAAGCTTTTCCTCAGTCTAGTGAGGTGAGTGAGTCTAAGTGTTTTTTCAATATTAGGGGTTTTTCTCGGCCAAGAAAAAAGTCTGATAGGAATTTTTTTCGCCTCCAACACGTGTCCAGTTAACCACTGTTTTTGTCTGTCCAAACAGGTCTCCCTTGTAAATGAGTCTTCGAGGCTCAATGTGATTTATCTGTTTAAATAAAGGTTGAATGAATAGTGGTTCTACACTTAATGCTCCTTAACCTCCTTCCTGAGAGGAGCAGGGCAAAAAGTGTGTGTGCTGGGTGCGTGGGGTCGTTCATGATGCAGGCGGCCCTCTTCATGCATCTAGAGGTGTAGATGTCTGTGATGGTGGGGAGGCTGACACTGACAGTCTTCTGTGCAACATTCACCACTCTCTGCAAAGCTTTTATTTCTGCAGCTGTGCAGCCTCCATGCCACACGTTGATGCTGGAGCAGAGGATGTTCTCCACTGCACACCTGTAGACGGAGGTGAGGACTGAGTTTCCCAGACCAGCTCGTCTCAGCCGTCTGAGGAAGTAGAGTCTCTGTTGAGCTTTCTTGATCAGGCTGGTGGTGGTTTTGCCCCATGCTGAGGTTGTCATTCAGGTGCACAACCAAGTACTTGTAGCTGGAGACCACTTCCACCGCAGATCCTATGTTCGTTGGGGGTGGGGTGGGGGGTGGGGGTGGGGGGGTAGGTGTGTTTGTTGCTTCTGAAGTCCATGACCATCTCCTTCGTCGTCTTCACATTGATGTGAAGGTTATTCTCTTTGCACCAGCTCTCCAGGTGTTCCACCTCCTGCCTGTAGCTGGACTCATCGTTATTTTCGATGCATCCAACCACTGCTGTATCGTCTGCAAACTTTACAATGTGACACCCCCCAAATTAGTTTAATCAGTATTCAGTCATTCAAACGCAACATTCATCTTAATGGTTTACAAACATCATGAACATGTCTGATTGTTTGAAGCTCTTAGTTATTGTAATTTCATGTTTGGCTCTGTCAGAATGCGGCTGGTGACAGCTATACCAGAACGTGGACCTACAGCGTTGGGGGGCCTATCTATTTGAGGTCACATGTTGAGCTGAAAAACATTATTTTGCAACTTGTCAGGTTCACTGTCAATCACTTCTGATGTATGTTTGTGGCCGATGATTGATCCAAATTAAAAGTGACCCACGTGGGCTTACAGACTTATGGCCCATGAAATGACCAATCATTATGTGTACTGCTAAGTTTGAGGCGCGTTCCTTGATGATTGACTGACAGCTGTTAACATGTCGGGGAAGGAACTTTGAGAGCGGTGCTCGTAAATAAAATAAAATATTTGTCAGAGAACAAGTTTGAAAGTTTGTTCTGGCTGTTGCTATTGCGCCGTATTATTTTACATTATTAATGTTTAACGTAAATCTTAGAACTTTTAGCGTACATTTTGGCGTTCGTTTAGCGTATCTTAGATCCTTGTATACTGTTTCTTTTTACACTTTATAGTTTTGCTATTTTGGGTGTAACTGGGACATAATTTCGTTCCACCTCATGTACCACATGTGATGCAAATGACAATAAACTTAACTTGAAAAAGAACTAGAGAGCACATTGATGCTGGCAGATGTTTTAAAAAACAGCTTTCAGAGAAGATGAACCTGCAAAAGGATGCTCAGTGACTCCTCCATCACCTGAGAGAGGAGGAGGAGGCACAGCCCGCACAGGTGAAGGTTAAAGTTAGCTGGAGAGGAGCACAGGAGGTACAGAGACAAGTCTGATGAGCATTATTAGAAACACGGGCTGCTGGGATAAAAACATCAACCAACAGGTGTAGAAAATGGGACAGGTGCTGTGCCAAAAATTGAGACCAGCCGCAGCGGGAGCGCGCAGCCTGTTTGAGTCCATCTCAGTTTGATTGTCTGTTTCTGCTGCTTCAGTTTTAGGAAGTAAACAATATTAACTCTGAAAGAGGTAGATTTGTTTGAACAAAACTACACTGCCTGACCAAAAAAAAAAGTCGCTACCTGGATTTAACTAAGCAAATAGGTACGAGCCTCCTATTGGATGCATGGACGATTATCTTTCAGCTGGCAACAAGTTATTTAACCCCAACTGGTGCAATGAGTTGCTTCTCATTTCTTAAACAACCATGTCGAAAGACTCATCGCGTGGTCGTGGAAAAGATGTCAGTCTGTTTGAGAAGGGTCAAATCATTGGCATCAAGCAAAGAAAACATCTAAGGAGATAGCAGAAACTACTAAAATTGGGTTAAGAACTGTCCAACGCATTATTAAAAACTGGAAGGATAGTGAGGACCCATCGTCTTTGAGGAAGAAATGTGGCCAGAAAAAATCTTGAATGATCGTGATCGGCGATCACTTAAACGTTTGGTGAAAGCAAATGGAAGAAAAACAACAGTAGCACTCAGGGCTATGTTTAATAGTGAAAGTAAGAGCATTTCCACACACACAGTGTGAAGGGAACTCAAGGAATTGGGACTGAACAGCTGTGAAGCCTTAAGAAAACCACTAATCATTGAGGCTAACTGGAAAAAAAAGGGCTTCAATTTGCTAGGGAGCATAAAGATTGGACTCTGGAGCAATGGAAGAAGGTCATGTGGTCTGATGAGTCCAGATTTACCCTGTTCCAGAGTGATGGGCACGTCAGGGTAAGAAGAGAGGCAGGTGAAGTGATGCACCCATCATGTCTAGTGCCTAGTCATCAATGAAAGATCTTAGTGAAAAATGATTGCAACACTGGATGGAAATAGATCTTGTGACAGTGCTATAGTTTATCGAAACAATGCCATAAAGAATGCATGCTGTAATCAAAGCTGAAGGCGGTCCAACCAAATATTAGTGTGTGACCTGTTTTTCTTTTTTGGTGGCAACTTTTTTTTTGTCCAATCAGCGTATATAAGGTGTGTCTCTGTTTAACTTTGGATTTTTTTTCCCCTCTCCAAAACCGTCATGGTGTTTCTCTGTAAAAGAGTCACTTTTATGCGTTTGTAGTTTCTCATAAATATCTGCTAATTCATTCATTCAACCTTTACAGGTTGGTTCCCATTGAGCCTCGAGGACTCATTTACAAGAGACCTACACCAGATTATAGCATTAAAAACAGGGTTTTGGGGATTTCGATGAGCTTAATAGTTTCTATTTGGAAACAGACTGTTAATTGTAATGCATTTAATGATAAAATATGAAATATAAAATCCAGTTTTCTCATAGGTTCATTTGTTGCCTGTATTATTATCAATCTTATGTTTTTTAATATTCATGTATTTTTAGTGACAAGAGAGTTCATCTTCTTTCGGCTGCTCCCTTTTTCAGTGTTCGCCACAGTGAACTAACTTGCACTTTGGGGATCTGCACCTGCCCTGTGCTCATAATTAATTAGTCTCCAGGTGTTTGTGTTTGGGTTTATTAATGTCTCCTCTTTACTGAGCTCTCCTGCTTCTCAGGCAAGGGAGCATTAAGTGTCATGCTGCACTTTCACGGTCATCTCTTAGTGTCCTGGTATTATTAGTATTTCTTACGAGCTGTAAGTAGTATCGCTGCCTTGAGAGCATTATATGTTTGTTGTTTTCCTTTTTAAAAATTAAACACATTTTGTGACTTTGTTGGAGTCCTGCTTGTATTTGGGTTTCACCCACTACCTGATCGTGACACGCACAAAGACTTGGCAATCGCTGGATGTCATTCCTGACACAACCACAGACCACCGAGCTACCACAGCTCTCTGTGGAGCAGAGAGCTGCCATCTAGGGCGCCCGGGGGAGCAGATGGTGGGGGTTAAGTGCCTTGCTCAAGGGCCCAGAGTGGAGTAAATGAGGGTGGAGGCAGGTGTGGGTGTTTCACCTTTCCCACCCGCATTTTAATGTTATCGGTCCGGGGACTTGAACTGGTGACCGATAGATCACTGGCCCACCTTCTCTAACCTCTGCACCACCACGCCCCCTGAGTGACAAGAAAGTTAATAAATATATATTTTTAAACATCGCACCCTCCATAATGTGCACGTTATTTCTCAGTGATAAAACTCCTAAAGCTTGACACTGAAAGGGTGAGTTTGCAGCTATGTAACTTTGTTAAATTCAAAACGATATATATATATATATATATATAATATGTATGTATATATATATATATATGTATATATATATATATGTATATATATATATATGTATATATATATATATGTGTGTATATATATATATGTATATATATATATATAT
>NW_023622310.1:0-4853 GCF_014905685.2 Nematolebias whitei | reverse complement strand
GTGTTACACACAGCAATAGATGTGGTCCTGGAGTCAAGACTCACCTGGTTCGTGGCTTCCACGGACAGTCCCAAGTTGAAAAATGCAGGAGAGGGTTGAAAATATGCCTGTTTATGGCTAATAGCTTGTCCAGCTATGATGTGGATTCGCACCATTAGGTTAATCACCTGAGGTGGTACTGTGGTGGTTTGGTTGCTAGCAACTTGGCAGGCCTCTGGAATGGTCTGCCCAGCCTTAAGACTCGCTGTGTCTAGCACAGGAGGATCCTTTGTGGCTGGTCTTAGGGACCACAGCACCTTGTTGATGGTGTCCACGTGGACACCTAACCTTACCAAAACGTCAGAGCCTATGTAGGATGCATGTGGTAAGTTTTGGATAACGAGAAACGGGTGAACCAGTTCTCGTTGATTCCAGTTCAGTTTTAGGTTAATGACTCCTTCTGCGGTCATGACCTGTGAACTATTGGGAACTAATGGAAAGCGGAAAGCTTTTTTAATTAGTTCTAGACCAACGTGTTTGTGAACCAAGGTTTCATAGAAAGCTCGGTTAATTGCTGATTTATCTGTCCACAGAGACAGAACAGCATCGTTGGTGAGGGACCCTTGGATCTCTACACCCTTAACTACCAGTGGCAGGTAGTGTTTGGTGGACTCTGACTGTCCCAGCTCACAGAGGAGACTGTCTTGTTGAGTCAGAGTTTGGACCACTTGGTGGGTCTCTTTGGTTTCACATGACGTCAGAGGAATACTCACCGGGTTCGTGTCCTCGGCTGAGGAGTCCTGTGCGCCTTCCGCGGTACCTGCTGTTGGGCAGTCTGTGTCACACTCCGGAGGCATATCGATTGGCAGTGGCTTGCTCACTGTTGTCCACATCGTTTGATCACCATAATCTATAATCGCGTCGAAGCGATTTATAAAATCCTGGCCAACCAAAAATGGGAATGAGTCAACACGAGACACGTGTACTGGGTGGTACAGCGTCATATTGCCAATCTGCATGTGAACCATTGCTATAGCTGTCAGGGTTGTTTTCTTCTCTGAGAGACCCTGCATTTCTATAGCACATTCAGAGAGAGGTATCGTCCTGTTAACACTGGCAGCGGCCATCCTCAGCTCCTCGAACAGTGTAGCTGACATAATTGTTATGTCTGCCCCACCGTCCAAGAGTGCTTCGTGTGTGAGGACACCTTCGAGTGTTACTGACAGGTACGCCTTTTTGGCGACCCCCCTTCTGATAAAGTTACACAGAAACCTTTTGGGTTTTTTCTGACGCTTCTTCACGCGTTCAGCCTTATCTGTGTAATCTTGGTTTGTCTGAACCGTCAGCACAGCAGAGGCTGTTTCTGAGCGTTCAGCTTGCGATGACTCGTCATCGTTTGTGTGTGTGTTTACCCCCCCTTCTTCTGATGAGGGGTTGTTCGAGGCAACAACAGCAACGTCTTGGTGTGGTCCACCGACATCTGTAATGTTGTCATTCGCGCCCTTAGATGTAATAGGGATTACATTACTGCAAAGTGCTCCTGGTTGGGTTCCCGTGTCAGTGTGTTTCAAAGTTTCTAACAACCTGCGTATTTTCTCTGTCTCTTCCGAGCTCAGAGGTGTAGGGCCTTGTTTCTGGAACTTTTGTGATTTTTTTGCCTCGGTTCGTTTCGGCCGAGGTGGGGGACGGTCAGGTACGTCTTTCGGGGGTTCCTTTACGTACTGCCCCTGATGATATGGTTTTCCATATCTTTGCGTCCTGCGCTCACCCCTTTTTCGATAATCACTGTCATCCTCTGAAAGAGGAGCTTTTTTGTCCCAGCGTGCACCTTCAGGACGCGGTTTGTTAGTTTGAACAGACTGTTTTCTCTCTTTCTTAGGAGGAGGCGGCGAAGCACGTCGTCCTTCCAGTTCAAGAGGGAGGGGTTTAACCTTTACACTAGGAAACACTTCAATGGGCGTCTTAGCACGAGAACATGCTTCAAACACATTCACAGCACACTGTTTAATCTCACTGATGGATTTTTCTCTGAAATTTGCCATCATTTGTACCGATTGTCTAAAATCAGAGTGGAGATTTTTGCTGAAAACAAACTTAAAACCATCATCTTCTTCCATTCCGGTCTCATTTCTGTTACCAAAATAAGCTTGGAAGATTCTTTTGTAATAAACTTTTGGATGTTCAGTTTTACCCTGCATGACCTTGTCTGCAGCTGGGAAACCAGCAGGTCCCGTGCAGGAGTCGTACTCTCTGATCAAAACTTCACACAGAAGGTTGTAATCCCTCTTCGTTGCATCTGGTAGACGCTCGATGAAGGTAAACACCTCTCTGTCCGAAGTGAGCCGTATCAGACTGATCTTATCCTCTACCGTAGCATTAGGATAAGATCTCACTCTGAACTCCAGATCTTTGAGGTACGCTTTTGTTCCAGATGATCCCATCGGTCCAGGCACAAAGCGTTGTACATATTTTGAGATTTTCTGCAAATCATCCATTGAAGGAGACTGCATTAACGGTCTCACATGCGTGGTTGGTGGTGCAGATTGGTCAAGGACTGCCCCTACCACCCGAGATGGGGGTGGGGGTGACGGCATGGTGTATACCGATTTAGTGAGTTGATATCGGTGCAGGTCTATCCCCACCGCCCGAGATGGGGATGGGGGTGACCGCATGGTGTTAGTAGGAAGAGGTGCAAGTGGGTGCAGACCCGTCCTTATCCCCCGAGGCGGGGGTGTTGGAACGGGGCTAAGGGGAGGAGGTGTAACAGCATCTGCTAACAGCTTACGTGGGCCCTGACCTTGTTCGTCTCTGAGTCTCAGACCAGCCCGCCCCATATCAGAAATCTGGTTTGTAGCTGTAGCTAGTTTCTCCTCACAAGCTGTCAGGCGCTCCTGTGATGTCTGACATTCTTTTTGTAAATTCAGCCATTGTTGGAGTATCATCGCCTTGTCTGCCTTGCAATCCTCCAGCTCCTTTAATGCGACCTGCAACTGTTCTTGTAGCACATCGTTATCTGAACACACGGCTCGGTACGCTTGTTCTTTATCCCTAAATCTCTCCTCATATGATTGAGCCTGTTCTGACAGCTCTGTCTTTGCGAGGTCCCTATCAGTCTGAATTTGTTGTTTCTGCAAATCAGATTGATTCATCAATACGTCACACCTGTCCTTTTCAGATTGATATCCGTTGAACAGCGTGACATTTTGTTCAACCAGATGGTCCACTTCCGCTTTCAGAAGCAGGGAAATTTTTGCCAAGCATTCACGGCTCGATTTTGTGTCCTCCGACACTTTGGCTGCTTTCGCCAACCTCTGCAGTTCCTCATTTCTTTGATCATCATCAAGGTTTTCTAATTGCTCTAATTGTGTACCAATAATTGAATTTGTTAAAATATATAAAGCCGACTGGACGGCATCACTAGATTGAAAGGGGTCAGTGTTTACCTCTTCGTTTTCCATTATCTGCTATTTAGAAATTAAATAGGAGATGTAAATGTTTAGGTGGCAAAATAAAATCAGAAGAGTTTCTCTCTACTGATGTATTTACTCTTATTTAGTGATTTATCAATTAAACGTGCGTTATTTTTTAAGCAAGTGAGTAAACTTTTTCCATTTTTGTGAATATCTGTAACTGTTTCTATTTTTTAAAAGTTTGCTTTAATTTTTATTTTGTACCTTTCTTAAGGAATTATCAGTGAATAAAAATGTGTTCGGTAAATGCTCTTTGCATAAATACCTTTATAACTTTTAAAATGCAAGATAACAGTGATTATTCAATTTTGAGGAACGTTTATTAACTCAAAAATGCCTTACAGAAAAATAAAAACGTTTAATTTCACTCTTTAAACCTAAAACGAAGTGAAAACCTGTGATCCTCACGTTTATCCAGAAGGTGTCAGTACAACCTTATTAATTTTAACTCAGACACTGTTAGTGTTGTCCAGTAGGGGTCGCTATGACTTCCTGTGGCGTCCGGTCATTAGCTGTTAGCTAAAAATTAGCATCGGCTAGACTCGGATAAAACCAACATTTCTGAACGGATTTTTTACACAAACGTGGCAAAATTTGAGCAATTAGACTTCGAAGAACTTAAACAGTGTTTCAGAACACAGCTTTAAAGCGCTTTTCAGCTTTAAAAAGCAGATTTTATTCCCTATGAAAACGAGTTTCCATTTCCGGGTCACGTGACTGAAATCACCAATGACAAAGCAGCAGGGGTGAGAGGAAGTGACGTAGCCACGTCAGTCAATTTCTCAGCAAATCAGAGCGCTCCACAGCAGCAAATCAACCAACCACGAAGCGTTAGCAGCCACCAGCATGTTAGATTAGCCTGAAACCATTTCGTCACTTATCGTCTTTTAAACTGTCAAAATGCACTTTTTCTGTTAAAAATGTAACGAATCAACTCTGAGCTGTACGGAGTCTTCTACTCCGGTCTCAAAAACGTCTTTCTAGCTATTTAAAAAAACCTCGTCCGAACCTTCTTCAGAACCGAGCCGTCCAGAACCACATCTGGACCGTCTTTAAACAGAACAGAGCGTTTTCACCCAGCTCAAAACCAGATTAGTTACGATAACAGGCGTACAAATTCAGCTTTCACAAGACATATGACATTATTTCAGCTTTCATAACATCGCCAGCGTAATACAGCGTAAACATGCAGAGCCAAGCACCAAGCGCGCAGCTCCAGCACGCTGCGTAAACATGCAACGTTTTGACTTTCAGCACAGCTGATAAACTGTTACTTTTCATGCCAACACGTAAAATTCAATCTTTACACGAATATACAGTCATTTATGAGCACGTAACAGGCCACCAAAATGTAGATGAACAGATGCTCAGATATATTCATCAATTAACGCGGATTCCTCATTT
>NW_023622309.1:1444-4854 GCF_014905685.2 Nematolebias whitei | reverse complement strand
CTTCTGGGTTTTCATCACAAAAAGAGCAAATTATATTTATATCCTTGCTAAACCGTTGTAAATAAACTTTGGATGGGTAAAATCTATGAATAATCTTGAATGATAGTTCTCTTACTTTATTATTTATCATGTATCTGGTTGATAAAATCCAAATCCTTTTCCAGTTAAGGTTAATAATAAAGGTGTTCCAATAAGGTACCACGTATGGGTGTAAATCCCCGCCAACTACGAGCCCTGCGTCGGGCTCCACAGACAGCTGCAGCTTCGGATGCACCGGCCCCTGCCAGGTTTGGCCTTGTTAATGCAAGATCACTGTCAAATAAAACTTTCATCTTGAGGGATTTCTTCATGTCCTGTGATCTGGATTTTCTCTGCGTAACGGAGACATGGCTGAGAACCGGCGAGCCCACCGCTCTTATTGAACTGTCACCACCTGACTGCTGCTATTTTAATTCCCCGCGCCTGTCGGGTCAGAAAGGAGGAGGAATAGCAGTTGTTTTTAAAAATGATTTTAAATGCCGGCAGATCAGCCTGCAGTCTTCTTTTACAAGTTTTGAACACTGCTCATTTGAAATCGGCCGCGCTCGTGTTGTCTTGTGTGTCGTCATCTATCGGTCACCCAAGCACAATAAGGATTTTATAAATGACTTTTCAGAATTTCTGGCTGACATCCTGCCCAAATATGATTATTTTCTCATTCTTGGAGATTTTAATATTCGCGTCTGCTGCCCAGAAGAGCCGATCTCCAGGAGCTTTTTAAATGTTATTGACTCTTTTAACTTTGTACAGTCTGTGTCTGGTCCTACTCATGAACTCGGGCACACACTTGACTTGGTCCTGTCTCATGGTCTGGATGTTTCCAACTTGGACATATGTGATGCTGTTTTTTCAGATCATATGCCCATCCTATTTGACATTCCCACTCACTGTCCAGTTAAAGTGTGTGCTCCTCCTCAGCGCTGTCGCATGTTTAACTCCTCCTCTCCAACCTTGTTCTCCTCCACTTTTCTTGGTCTCTGCGAGGATAACTCTAAAGACTCTCTTAGTTTAGATATTGATGAACTGGTTTCCAGCTTCCACTCTGTCTGTTTACAAACACTGGACACGATCGCTCCTTTGAAGAACCGGCGCACCAAACCTACCCCCGAACCCTGGCTGGGTGACGTCACGCGCGCTGCCAGGCGCGAGTGCAGAAAAGCGGAGCGCAGGTGGAAAAAGGACAGACTACATGTTTCTTTTAATATTCTCAAAGAGAGCCTGTTACATTATCAGAAAACTGTAAAAGCCGAAAAGAACAAATATCTCAGGCATAATTTCTTCTAACTGTAACAACCCCAGAGTTTTGTTCAAAACCATAGATATTGTTCTCCATGCTCCCAAGTCTGTTGGTTTTGATGCCTCCACTGAAATCTGTGAAAGTTTCCTCCACTTCTTCACTGATAAAATTGTGTCAACCAGAGCTTGTATTTCTCAGCCTTCCTATGATCCTTCTGTTCCTCTACACCACTCATCTGTTTTTGATCAGTTTGAGCCGGTGTCCTCTTTTCTACAGGACACAGTTGATCATATGAGGCCCTCTGGTTCTCCTGCTGACTCCATCCCACCTCGTTTGTTTACGGAGGTATTTTCCACTATTGAACCAAGTGTACTTCAGATTATCAATAGCAGTCTTTCCTCTGGTATAGTACCTGAGGCTTTTAAACATGCATTTGTACGCCCTCTACTTAAAAAAACAGGTCTTGACCCCTCTCTCTGCTCCAATTTCAGGCCTATCTCTAATCTCCCATTTATTTCAAAACTATTAGAGAAGGTTGTTTACAACCAGTTGTTACCATTTTTAGAGGACAATGGTATCACTGAGCCGTTTCAGTCTGGGTTTAAAACCCGCCACAGTACAGAGAGTGCACTTTTGAGGGTTTCAAATTATATATTCTTGTCCACAGACTCCGAAAAGTCTGTTGTTTTAGTGCTCTTAGATTTGTCTGCTGCATTTGACACTGTTGATCACAGCATTTTAATCTCTCGTCTTGAGCACTGTGTGGGCATCAGGGGCGTCGCCCTCAATTGGTTTCGGTCGTATTTAACCAATAGGAGTTTCTGCGTAAAAATCAACAATTTTATGTCTTCCACTGCTCCTCTTCCACATGGTGTCCCCCAGGGCTCAATCCTTGGCCCTCTTTTATTTGCCCTTTACTTACTCCCCCTTGGCTTGATTTTTAGGAAGCATGGCATTTTATTTCACTTTTATGCTGATGATTGCCAGATCTATTTTCCCATGGCACAAAACAACACAGTTCAACAACTTACACACTGCCTTAATGATGTTAAGACATGGTTCTCTCTTAACTTCCTTAGTCTAAATGAGAACAAGACTGAAGTTATGATGTTTGGACCAAGTTGCCGTCCCTCTCCCAGCATAGATCTTGGCTCACTGTCATTTTATCTCAAGGACTGTGTCACCAATCTGGGGGTGAAGTTTGAGTCTGATTTTAAATTTGAAAAACAGATCAGCAGTGTTGTTCAGAAAAGTTTTTATCAGCTCCGCCAAATAGCAAAAGTGAAACCAATCCTAGCAAGACCTGACTTGGAGAAATTAATCCATGCTTTTATCACAGCTCATCTTGACTACTGTAATGCGCTGTATGCAGGCATTAGCCAGACGTCTCTTGCTCGTCTGCAGCTTGTGCAGAACTCTGCTGCTCGCCTGTTAACTCAGGCTCGTAGGCGCGAGCATATTACTCCCATCCTGGCGTCCCTTCATTGGCTCCCTGTGCACTACAGAATTAACTTTAAGCTTTTGCTGTTTGTTTTTAAATGTCTGAACAACCTTGCCCCACCATATCTGTCTGAGCTGCTTCAGCCTTACTGTCCACCCCGATCCCTACGATCAGCTGATCAGCTGCTGCTGACAGTCCCTAAAACTATGCTGAAGCTCAGAGGTGACAGAGCGTTTGCTGTTGTTGCTCCCAGGTTGTGGAACACTTTACCCTTGAGTGTGAGACGGGCCTCCTCTCTTCCTGTTTTTAAATCTATTTTAAAGACACACTTTTATTCTTTGGCTTTTAACACGTGATCTTATCTTTTATGGCTTTTTAATACACCTGCTGTGAAACTGGTATGTGAATGGTTTTTATGTTTCTTTGTGTATGCTTTGTATGTTTTTATTGTTTTGTTTGTTTTTATTGTTTTATTGTGCAGCACTTTGGCTACCCTTGTGGTTTTTAAAATGTGCTATATAAATAAATAAAGTTGATTGATTGATTGATATATATATATGTATATATATATATGTGTGTGTGTGTGTGTGTATATATATATGTATATATATATATGTGTATATATGTATATATATATATGTATATATATATATGTGTGTGTGTGTGTGTGTGTGTGTGTGTGTGTGTGTGTGT
>NW_023622309.1:0-1344 GCF_014905685.2 Nematolebias whitei | reverse complement strand
TGTGTATATATTTGTATATATATATGTGTATATATATATATATATATGTGTGTGTGTGTGTATATATGTATATGTATATGTATGCATGCTATAAACCTTGTAAAAAATAGTCTTACACAACTTTTTCCGCGTGTTGCCACTCTGCCACCATCATCCCAGTCCCAAAAAGCTCTACAGTGACTGGTCTGAATGACTATCGGCCAGTGGCCCTCACCCCGATAGTCGCTAAATGCTTCGAAAAACTGGTCATGACTCACATCAAAACAACCATCAACATCAACGAGGACCCTCATCAGTACGCATACCGTGAGAACCGATCAACAGAGGATGCAATCTCCTCTGTGGTCCACACTGCTCTCAACCACCTGGAGCAGAAAAACTCTTCCGTCCGTATGCTCTTTGTGGACTTCACATCCGCCTTCAACACCATGATCCCCCAAACCCTGATGGACAAACTATCCACACTAGGACTAAGCCCCTCCATCTGCAACTGGGTACTAGACTTTTTAACAAACAGACCACAGTTAGTGAGGATCCACAACCTCTCCTCCTCCACCATAACCCTCAGCACTGGCTCTCCTCAGGGATGTGTGTTGAGCCCCCTCCTGTTTACTCTGCTCACATATGATTGTGCAGCTACCCATCCAGGCTGTCACATTGTAAAGTTTGCAGATGATACAGCGGTGGTGGGATGCATCACAAACAATGATGAGTCCAGCTACAGGCAGGAGGTGGAACACCTGGAGAGCTGGTGCAGAGAGAATAACCTTCACATCAATGTGAAGAAGACAAAGGAGATGATTGTGGACTTCAGAAGGAACAAAAACACCTACACCCCCCTGAACATAAGAGGATCTGCGGTGGAAGTGGTCTCCAGCTACAAGTACTTGGGTGTACACATGAATGACAACCTCAGCTGGAGCAACAACACCACCAGCCTGATGAAGAAAGATCATCAGAGACTCTACTTCCTCAGACGGCTGAGACGAGCTGGTCTGGGAAGCTCAGTCCTCACCTCCTTCTACAGGTGTGCAGTGGAGAGCATCCTGTGCTCCAGCATCAATGTGTGGCATGGAGGCTGCACAGCTGCAGAAAGAAAAGCTTTGCAGAGAGTGGTGAAGGCTGCACAGAAATCTGTTGGAGTCAGTCTCCCCACCATCACAGACACCTACACCTCCAGATGCAGGAAGAGGGCCACCTGCATCATGAAGGACCCCACTCACCCAGCACACACACTTTTTGCCCCACTCCCCTCAGGAAGGAGGTTAAGGAGCATTAAGTGTAGAACCACTAGACTGAGGAACAGCTTCTACCCTGAGGCTGTTAGACTCATGAATCTCTAAC
>NW_023622308.1:0-4854 GCF_014905685.2 Nematolebias whitei | reverse complement strand
AGAGAGAAAGGGGGAGGAGGAACGAACAGGAGGGACCCAACAAACCAAAAGGAAAACAGTATTTCAGTCTTTCATTTATCCTCTAAAAACAAGTCACATGGTAATGTGATGAGTCAATCATATCAGTCTATACGCTATGAAGGTAAAGATTTTACATATGACACAAAGGGTGTCCACTTGTGGGTAAATTTTTCTGAACTACCTTTCACTGTTAGTAAAATTTTTTCCATCTTCAAGTATGATCTTACAGTATTAAGCCATTGTGATGTGGATGGTGGTGTGGGAGATTTCCAGGCGAGCAAAATACAACGTCTGGCAAGGAGAGAGCAAAAGGCCAAGACCTCCCCCTGCTGGCGGGATAGATTAAGTGTGGTCCCAGGAACTCCAAAAATAGCAATAAGTGGATCACTTTGAAACTGAATCTTAAAAACTCCTGAGAGTATGGAGAAAAAATATTTCCAAAACCCTTGCAGTTTTGGGCAGAAAAAGAACATATGACTTAAGTTGCAAGGTGAAGTCTGACATCTATCACACTGGTCTGGTATTGAGGGGAACATTTTAGATAAACGTGTTTTTGAGAAGTGTACTCTATTTATTACTTTAAATTGTATTAACTGTAGTCTGGCACATGGTGTACTCTGACGTATGCTGAGAATAACTTTATCCCACCATGAATCTGATAGTTTAACACCCAGTTCACGTTCCCATGCAGTTCTAGTTTTACCCGATGAATCGGCCTCTATTGCCATAAGTTTTCCATAAATAATTGAAAGAGGAGATTTCAAATTGGGGCTCAAAACTAAGAGTTCAACCCATGGTGGGTCAGTAGGCAAAGTTAGAAAATTTTGAAACTGCGATGAAACGCAATGCCTAATTTGGAAGTAAAGAAACAAATGTGAAGTGGGTAGATTAAATTTAGAAGACAATTCTGAAAAACTAAGAAATAAACCATCTTCGTACAGGTCTCTCATTGTTCTAATACCTTTCTCATACCAAATTCTATAGGCAGCATTATTAGATGCTGGAGAAAAAATGTGATTCTTTAGTAACGGCATTTTATTAGAGGGTGATACAAATTTAAAGTGGGACCTAAATTGTGACCAGATCCTGAGTGTTGAGAGCACTATAGGATTTGTAGTAACTGAGGATAATTTAATTGGTAATGATGAATAAATAATTGAAGCGGGCGAAAAAGATGCAGAAATCGACTGAATTTCAAGTTTACACCAAATCAGATCAGGTGAATTTAACCAATAAGTCAGTTTATGGATATGTGAGGACCAGTAATACATTGTAAAATTAGGTAGAGAAAGACCCCCGTTTGTGGTGAACTGTTGTAATAAAGAAAGTCTCATTCTGGGGGCCTTTCCGTTCCATAAAAAAGATGAGACCATCTGATCCAGGGACCTGAAGAACTGTTTGGGCAAGAACAGAGGGATATTTTGATATAAAAACAAAAGTCTAGGTAGCACATTCATTTTGATAATATTAATCCTACCAATCAATGAAAGAGGGAGAGAGTTCCATCTCTGTAAATCTGATGCAATTTGGGAAACTAGTGAGGCATAATTCTGAGAAAACATTGAGGGCAAAGTACGTGTAATATTAATTCCTAAGTACCTAAATCCCGAGGGACTGAGCCTAAAAGGGATATCAGAAGGCTTAAGTTTTAAAGCTAATGAATTCACTGGATAGCATTCACTTTTAAGTGAGTTAATTTTATAGCCAGAATATGATCCAAATTTTTCTAGAATATTTAAAATTGGGGGAAGACTCCGTAAAGGGTCAGAGACATACAGGAGAAGGTCATCTGCATATAAGGACAATTTAAGCTCGATACCAGAGCGGACGATTCCATGAAAAGAAGAAAGGGATCTTAGAGCAACGGATAGAGGTTCAATGGCTAACGCAAACAAGAGGGGAGAAAGAGGGCAACCCTGTCTAGTACCACGTCCCACCGTAAAATAATCAGATTGGACGGAATTACTGAGAATACATGCTTGAGGGGATGTATAAAGTAGCTTGATCCAAGACACAAACCTCTCTCCAAAACCAAACCCATTAAGAACAGCAAAGAGATATTCCCATTCCACTCGATCAAAGGCTTTCTCGGCATCAAGAGAAATTATCACTTCAGGAGATTTAGAGGAATGAGTTGAAAAAATTGTATTCAACCATCACAATTAAGTTTAACCCCCCTGCTAAAACTCCTGATATAGGAAACCCAACCACCCCTATTCTTACCGGCGCTCCAACACTCGCACCCGATCACAGTCTATGGGGAAATGACATACCAGTTGTATCAGTAGATTATACAAAATTAAAACCTGAACAGCTGATAGAACGCACCACTGGACATGGAGATGACAACATGTGGCTCTCATGGCTGGTAGAAGCCGCAAGAGAAGCCCAGTTGAGCAACTGTGTCACCTGCGCTGCGGCCAGACCTAAACTAGTTACCCAACCGGCCCCACTGTTTCCTGAGGATGCATGGGGATATAAATGCATGTTAAATTTGACTAGACAAGAACCAGTAGAAGATTGCACCACGCTAACTGATATATACCCACCAATTCACAATAAAACACATCTAGGACCCTTTAGGCCAAACCGTATCATTAATGGGTATCATTGTTTTAACTTTACCACAAGAAACCCCACAGTGAACTATGGGGAAATCAACCATGAATGGTACAACATCACTGAAAAGGTAGACACTAGTGATGAAGAAAAACAAACCATTGGCACGTGGGCACGAGCGGGCCTATACTATTATTGTGGTGGCCAGAGATTGTCAGTAAAAATTCCTATAAACACCAAAGGACTCTGTGCTTTAGTTCGTCTTGCAGCCCCACTTACGTTAGTAGGATATCAAATAACCCAACACAATTCTAGAAGAAGACGAGACACCGACTTTGACCTTTTTGCAAGCTCTAAAACCTACATCAACGCCATTGGGGTTCCACAAGGAGTCCCAGATGAGTACAAATTGGCTGATCCAGTAGCAGCAGGGTTCGAAAATCTACCTATTATAGGAACCATTTTTCCTGTTACAACCAACAAAAACGTAGCCAGAATAAATTTTGTCCCTTATGTTTTGCGCCTAACCAACCTAACTCGTGATGCCATTGAAGGCCTGTCCGACCAACTATGTCCCACTTCTAAAATGGCGATTCAAAATAGGAAGGCTCTAGACATGTTATTAGCAGAGAAGGGAGGCGTGTGCTCCATGATTGGTGAGCAATGTTGTACCTTTATACCAAACAACATAGCACCCGATGGTAAAGTAACCAAAGTCCTAAAAGGTCTGAAGGACCTATCTCAAGAAATGTAGGATGCCTCTGGGATTAACAATCCAATTTCTGATTGGTTCAACAAAATGTTTGGCCGGTGGAAGGGCATAATCGTGTCCCTGATTATCTCCATAGGAGTTTGTTTAGCCATTCTAATAACTTGTGGTTGCTGTTGTATACCTTGTATTCGCTCATTGTCCACATGTCTGATCTCGACTGCCCTCACTCCTGAATGCCTGGCAGAAACCTATGCCCTGTTACATAATAAATGTCAATCCTGACTCCAATAAGTGTAACCCACTGACCCACTCTACTGTTTTTGTCCTGACCAACAAGAAGACAACCATTATGTAAATATTTTGTTTTATTATGTTTTTGCTTTTCACAATTTTGTCATTTTATTTTTATGATTTCTTTTACTTTTCGCTTGCTCTCATTCACAGGGGTCTGTCCCCCACAAAAACAGCCTTAGCAAATTTCTAACCGATATTTATGATAGCCATATGTTAAACCATACTCCGTATGACACATGTGCCTTGAAGGTTCTGTTAATCAGTGTCTATATCTCTATCTGTAAATATTTGTGTTATTGTTGTTCCTACGGGAACAAAAGGGAGGAATTGTGGAAATGAAAACATTGGTACCAGTTTATTTTGTTCATCAATTTTATTATCATCACTTTTTATTATTCATTTACTTTATATCACACTCTGTTAAAGCTTATCTAAACTGCAGCAGTTGCATCAGCGTGTGAAACCTCTTTTTTATGAGTCTCACAAACTGCCGGTACGAAACCCAGCTCCAGAACCGGTCACACGGACCATAAACGTATTGTCTGTTTTTACCCTGATAAGATTGACATTAACCACAAACGTACTGTCTGTTTTTACCCTGATAAGATTGCAAATGAGATTAACGCCTGTTGTGTCAAAGCAAGTTCTGTTGCGTGTGAAGGTGTATAAATGAAGCCGCATTGCTCACGTTTTTTCAGAACACAGAACTGTTGAAGCTGCGTGCTTGTTCATGCGTTTTCTCCTTCTGCAGAAGAAACCAATAAAACTTCACTTTTTATTTGTTAAGTTCTCAGTCTGAAATTTATTAAACAATAGGTTTAATAAACTCGACAGAGGCAGATTGTAAAATAAACAATTTTAATAATAATAAACCAAATATGTGACGAGCATAAACTTACAGCGCAGGGAGTAAACAGGACGGCACCAGGACAGGATCAGGACAGGACAAGACAATACCCAACAACAACCCGACACTGAACAAGACTCATAGACTTAAATACACAGACAAGACAGGACATGATTACAAACAACTGGTCATGAGACAGAGGTGAAACTGATCGGGGTTGATTAAACAGATACACTAGGGAGACAAGGAGGGCCCACCAGAGGGCACCAACCTTACAGATGCAAATCGACCAAGATGCCCAAATTTGTGTAAGAATCAACAAACTCAATAGAGGCACCGTTTTCATTGTTATGCTGATGATACACAGTTATATTTGACAGGGTTTTACCTGTACCTTAAATAAAACACAAGGGAGACAAGA
>NW_023622307.1:0-4854 GCF_014905685.2 Nematolebias whitei | reverse complement strand
CTATCTGCTAGCAAATTAATCCAGATGTTTTCAGAAATGTCTGTGGTGAAGCAACGGAAAATCATGGCCGTATGGTTTTCCTGGTTGTAAAGCTGATTAATTATGTCGTTATTTTTCAATTCTTGCCAATTAATGTAAATGTGTGATGTGTTAAACTTGATTCTGTTAATAAATGACCCACTCGTTTGGTGAGTCAAAGATAATTAACGTCTCACGTCCACATTTTATTAAATTCAATGCACGTATGTTATACAGTCCAGAAAAATGAAAGAACCCGTTTAATTGATGAAAATATCTCAGGATATGTCATACTACATCTGGTGGCCCGTAATGGTTCATAAATGGACTGTATTCGTGTGACAATTGAATATTTCATGTTGGCATGGAAAAAGTGCAGAGTTTGCTGTGATGAAACGCAGCTCAGCTGCAGCGCTTGGAGAAAAACACTGCATGTTTACGCTGGCGATGCTTTGAAGCTGATACCGAGTCATTGAGTCTTTATGAAAGCTGAAATTGTACGTCTGTTATGTGTAACTAAAGCTGGGTTTGTGTGGAAACGCTTTATTCTGTTAAACTGTGGTCCAGACGGGACTCTGGTCCGGCTTGTTTTGACAAGTTCGAACGAGTTTGTTTTAAATGGTTTAAAAGACGTTTTGCCACGGAGCGCCGTCTCCACTAAGCTCAGAGTTGATTCGTTACATTTTTT
This sequence comes from Nematolebias whitei, assembly GCF_014905685.2. Classification (NCBI taxonomy): domain Eukaryota; kingdom Metazoa; phylum Chordata; class Actinopteri; order Cyprinodontiformes; family Rivulidae; genus Nematolebias; species Nematolebias whitei. Next base: position 4,148 of record NW_023622307.1, on the reverse strand, counting down.
AACAGAAAATGGTGCATTTTGACAGTTTAAAAGACGAAAAGTTGACGAACTATTTCAGGCTAAGACTAACATGCTAGTTGGAAAAACGCTGCGAGATTGGTTGAAATCAGCTGCTGTTTAACGCTTTCATTGGCTGAGAGACGTGTCAGTCGTGACTAACTCTGACGTGTCAGGTCGTAAAGCCCACCCCCGTGCTGCTCTGTCATTGGTAGATTCAGTCACGTGACCCGGAAATGAAACTCGTTTTTCATAGGGAATAAAATCTGCTTTTTAAAGCCGAAAAGCGCTTTAAAGTTGATTCTGATACGATGCTCCGTGTCTTTGAAGCATAATCGCTGAAATTTTGCCACGTTTGAGTTTAAAATCCGTCATTAAATGATGTTTTTGAACAACGCTAGCGATGCTAATTTTAAGCTAACAGCTAACGACCGGATGAGTGACGTGTCACGTCACTTCCTCCATGTCGGAAATGAGCTCGGTTGCAACCGAAGCCTTCGCTGTGCTTAAAATCACTAATTAAAACTTGCCACATGTCCCTGAAAACTCATGTCATGCAAAGAAGTCGTGCTTGTTGAAACAACGCCAAGTTTAAGCTTTAAAACCGTTCAGAAATGTTGATTCTAACCGAGTTTAGCCGAAGCTAATTTTAAGCTAAGTGGCTAACAACAGGATGTCAACAGAACGTCACAGGAAGTCGTCATAGACTCCTGCTGGTAGAAAGCTAAACACTGCCCCCTCCTGTGGAAACGTGATATCACAGTTTCACTCCGTTTTAGGTTATCTTTGAGTGAAATTAAACGTTTTTACTGTCTGTAAGACGCATTTGATGAGTTAATAAACGTTTTTCAAGCTGAATTTTTACTGTTATCTTACATTTAAAAAGTGAAAGGTATTTATGCAGAAAGGCATTTACCAACACATTTTTATTCACTGGTAATTCCTTAAGAAAAGGTGCAAAATAAAAAATTAGAAACTTTAAAAAAAAAAAGATACAGTTACAGATATTCACAGAGTTGATAAAGTTTACTCATTTGCTAAAAGATAATACACGTTTAATTGCTAGATCACTAAATAAGAGTAAATATATCAGGAAAAAGAGACTTTTCTGATCTTATTTTACCACCTAAAACAATTACATCTTCCTATTTAATTTTTAAATAGAAGATATTGCCAGGAGGACAGGAGTATAACAGTTTTTCCGAAGAAAGACTGATTAATCCTGACACATCATCAATTTTTCTTTTTCTGTTCACCACCTGGTTCTATGAGTAACTGTTAAAGTAGCGAATTCTGAAATAGAACGGTTTAAAAAGTGTCTTTAAACTGATGTGCTGTGAGACTTTTTAGAAAATTGCAGGTTTATAAAAATTCAGTGCTTTAGAGTAAAATACACTGAGAAGCTTGGTAATCTAGTATCTGTTAAGAAATAAGCACATAAAAAGTAACACTGCATAGAAGCATTTACTTAAATATTCATGAATTGGGGTAAAACCTGGACAGGTGCCCACATTTGAATAAGTTGACTTATAACAGTACTTTTGTGTAAACCCAGAGCTTAAAATAGTGTGAAAACTCAATGACACTTGAATACAAATATTTACCTGTAAAATATCTGAAGCTGGCAATTGTTTTTCCAGAAAAAGTGCTACACAGTGAAAACATGACAGGTGTGGGGGTAAGAAAAGATTTTGATTCTTATGAGATGAAGGGCTGTTTAGAGAATGCGTTAGCACTGCTGACAGCATCCTTACATCCATATGGCAAACAGGCGGACAGCATGAACCCAAAAGAGTTATTGGACAATCTGATGGAGGTTGCAAAGAGTGTGACCTCTACAGAAATTAAAAGGTCAAACTATGAAAAGCTGGCTAAAATGGCAACGTTGCTAAAAGAATCTTACTTTGCATTAAGACGGGATCACGACGAGACAGAGTCACAAGTTTCCCGCTGCAAAGGTGAAATAGATGTGCTTAAAAAAGAACTGGAAGACCGCAGAAGGGATAAACAAGCATTACTGGGGCTATGTATGCGTTTACAAAGTGATTATCAAACATCACAGGAACGCTTAAATGCGTGTGAGCAGAAACTAAGAGCGGCAACAAATAAAAGTTCTGACGTGGGGCGAGTTTGTCTGGAACTCAGAGAAGACCGTGGACAGAGTCCAGGTCACCCACAAACACCTCAGAAAGATGTTGTTGCACCTCCACATTTATGGAGAGAAAAACCTCCAAAAATCTATTACACACCTCGTGCTTTTAAGCCCATCCAACCACCCTCACCTAAAGTGGTAGGAACAGACCTGAACAGGTCTCCTCCACCAAACATGCAACAGTGTGCTGTGAATGTGTTCGAGGCATGTTCTCATGCTAAGACGCCCATAGAGGTGTTTCCTTGTATAAAGGTTAAACCCCACTCCCTAGAAATGGAAGGAAGGCGCGCGTTGCCACCTCCTCCTAAAACAGGCAAGAAAAGGCAGTATTTTCAAACTAACAAACCATGTAATGAAGGTGCACGCTGGGACAAAAAGGCTCCTCTTTCAGAGGATGAACGTGATTATCGTATATGGGACATGCGTAGGACGCAAAGATATGGGATCCAAGAGGACCCATATTATCAGGGGAAATCCGAAGAGGAACCCCCAAAAGACGTACCTAACCCTCCCCCACCTCGGACGAAATGAACCGAGGCGATAAAATCACAAAGGTCCCAGGAACAAGGCCCTACACCTCTGAGCTCGGAAGAGACAGAGGAAATACAAAGGTTTTTAGACACTTTGATACACGCTGAAATGGGAATCCAACCAAGAGCACTATGTAGTGATGCGTTCGCTACTAACTCTGAAGGCGCGAATGACAACATTACAGATGTCGGTGAAACACACCAAGACATTGCTGTTGTTGCCTCCAAGAACCCCTCATTGGACGAAGGGGGGATAAACTCACACACAAACGATGATGAGTCATCGCAAGCTGAACACTCAGAACCTGACTTTCATGATTTTGAACTAGGCATTCCAGTTCTGGGAGGACTCCCAGATAACCTGGTACGGAGTCAAGAAGCTGGGCCAGTATGTTTCACGAAACCATCACAGGCCATCGCTCTTTTCTCAACCAATGACGTCGACCAAGGACCACAGACCTATGGTGTCTTACCCATAGACAGGTCCGACGACTCAGAAAAGGATTCGTTGGAGCTCCCCAAGGAGCAAGAACCCTCATCAGTCTCATCACAGATTGAACAGGTGGTCGCCCAAGCCGACGCTCTGACATCTGATGAAGAAAGAGACAAACCTCGCCAAGTTCTTCTAAAATATGAAAAGTCATTTTCAACTGACCCAGACATCATCCAACTTCAGAAGTTGGATGATCCTGCAATTAAATCGATGATACTGTATCTGACTGACCCAGACAAATACACTCCATCGAAAGTCAAACTGGATTCCGATCCAGACCTAAAAGTCCTCTTTCAGTTGCGCAAACAGTTAAAACTACTCAAGGACAACCTAACTTTAGCTCATGGAGCGACGTCCTCACCCGTGTTCGCGGTCTCCCATGACCGAAGGGGGGTGACGCCAGTTAGGGTAATGCTACCAGACGCGATAACGTGAGCAAATCTGACATTCAGAGTGAGTGGCGCACCGAAACGTCGTTTTCTAGTTGCTTAATCACTGCTTTTGTCAATGTTGAAACGTTGTTTTACTGGTTGCTTAGTCACTGTTTTTGTCGATGTTGAGACATCGTTTAATTGGTTTTTGGTATTGTTTCTGAACACCCCAAGCAAGAATGAATTTTGTTGTGTAGTTAAGTTAGAGACTAAGAGGCCTTTAACCATGCCAACATGCAGTTCATTCGTTAAATTGCAATCTTTGCGGAGTCAATGTAGATTAATGCTACCTTAAGTACCATAATCTACATTGATCTCACAACGCTTAAGCCGAACCTACTCGAACAATTCTATTCGGGGGGATAGCTAATTCTTTTTGATGAGTCTCGCCATAGACTTCCAAAAACATTTATGGGAAACCAAACACCCAATCTCAAGTTGTTCGTCTAAAAGACAACAGACAATTGAACCAAACTATATTTTGCCATGTAAAGCTAACTTAAACCAAGTTAGAAATGGAAAAATAGTTTGGAACCCTTTTCTAT
>NW_023622306.1:0-4856 GCF_014905685.2 Nematolebias whitei | reverse complement strand
CTATATAAAATACACCTGGACTATAGAAACCACACCTGGACCATATACACTATACCTGGACCACTGGTAGGATTTGTTGATATCAGACACTTCCTAAATCTGCTAGTGGTACATGTCGTGCCTGGACTTCTCTTTCCATGATGGCTGCTCTTGTTCTGCATCTTGCATTTTGAGTTTCTGCTGCTGCCTGAGCGACTCAGTCATCAGTTCATCAATGGGGGGGCCTTCCTCCTGATGTACTCCAGGATCTTAGTTGTTTCATCCTGTATAGTGACTTGGATGCTCACTAGTCCTCTGCCTCCCTCCTTTCTCTTAGTGTTTAGTCTCAGGGTGCTGGACTTGGTGTGGAACCCTCCATGCATTGAGAGGAGCTTTAGAGTCTTGATGTCAGTAGCTTCCATCTCCTCCTTTAGCCAGACTATTATACCAGCTGGGTACCTGATGACAGGTACTGCGTACGTGTTGATGGCTCGGACTTTGTTCTTGATGTTCAGCTGGTTCTTCAGGACCTGCGTTACTTTCTGCAGATATTCGCTTGTGGCTGATTTCTTGTAGCATCTTCATGATGCCATTTGCTTGTGGGATTCCAAGGTGTTTGTAGTTGTCCTGGACATCTGCAATGGTGCTTTCAGGTAGTTCAACCCCTTCAGCTTTGATCACCACGCCTCTCCTGGATAACATTTCACTGCATTTATTGATTTTTTTTTTTAACTTAAAATGTTGGATTTTTGTTTCCTTAAAAATACATCAAATAGCAAATATTAAATTTCAAATATTCAATTCAGTTTATTTCTATAACACCAGTATACATCAAACGTCATCTCCGAGCGCAGTACAAAAACTTTCACATACATTATAAAATAATTGGTAAAGATAATTGAAGGAAGATTGTGTTGAATCTTTCACTTCTTCCATCCTGAGCAGCATGTTGGCGACAGTGGAAAGGAATGACTCCCCTTTAACAGGACACAGCATCCAGCAGAACCAGGTTCAGGATGGGCAGCCGTCTGCCTCGACTGGCCCGAGTTAGAGGACCGGAATAAGAAGCAGATCAACAGTAAAAGTGGTCCAAGTGTGGTTTCTATGGTACAGATGTGGTTTATATGGTCCAGGTGTGGTTTCTATGGTCTAGGTATAGTTTCTATAGTCCAGGTGTGGTTTCTATAGTCCAGGTTTAGTTTATATGGTCCAGGTTTAGTTTATATGGTCCAAGTGTGGTTTCTATGGTCCATCCAGGTATAATTTCTATGGTCCAGGTGTGATTTCAATAGTCCAGGTGTAGTTTATATGGTCCAGGTTTAGTTCATATGGTCCAGGTTTAGTTTATATGGTCCAGGTGTGTTTTCCATAGCCCAGGTGTAGTTTATATGGTCCAGGTTTAGTTTCTATGGTTCAGGTTTAGTTTATATGGTCCAGGTTTAGTTTATATGGTCCAGGTTTAGTTTACATGGTCCAGGTGTAGTTTATATGGTCCAGGTTTAGTTTACATGGTCCAGGTGTAGTTTATATGGTCCAGGTTTAGTTTACATGGTCCAGGTGTAGTTTATATGGTCCAGGTTTAGTTTATATGATCCAGGTATAGTTTCTCTGGTCCAGGTACAGTTGCTATGGTCCAGGTGTGGTTTCTATAGTCCAGGTTTAGTTTAAATGGTCCAGGTGCAGTTTATATGGTCCAAGTGTAGTTTATATGGTCCAGGTATAGTTTATATGGCTAGAGAGGGCTGGACTGAAGGACATCACAGAGGTGCTAATCATGGGAGCACAAGAACAGGCCTTCAGCACAAGAGCATTAGTGGCCGGGGTCTACCATACCAGACAAGACCCAGGATGAAGACTGTGCAAAAATGACCCCGAGACCATCCAACACATCAAAGTAGGGTGTAAATCCAAGGAGGCAAAGCATACATGGAACACCATAACCAAGTGACTGGAATAGAATACAGCAACATCCGTGCCAAGTATGGACTGGAGGTCCCACAATCAAAGTGGGAGATGCCATCAAGGGTGTTGGAGAATGAAAGGGCTAAGATCCTGTGGGACTTCCAGAACCAGGCTTCCAGACAAACAGATGAAGACTGTAGCATGAAGATGTGCTCCCCTGACATTGGCCTCTGACCCTTGAGTAGTCTACCAGACTCACCACGAACGGTTTTGATTTAAATAATGTCTGATGTTTTCACTCACTGACTGTCCTTGGACTCAGAGTCAGCTACGTTATGACAAACGTATACTTTCTTGTTCCCCCAAACAAACAAACAGCAACAAAAAACTGTTTGCAATCATAATGAAATCATGTGAAATAATGTGTTTTAACAAACTGTTCCGTTTTTCAGAAAAAAAAACCCTTTTCCTTGAGAGACTGTGTGCTGGAATCTGTTTACATCAGAGAGGAGTCATGACGTCTGTGAGATCCTCAAAACTCTGAGAGCTGAGAGTTCAAACAAAGTTTCTTTGTGTGACACTTTCAGTTCGTCTGTTTTCCACATCCTGACGTGTTCATCCGACGTCCGTCTCGTTTATTCCTGAGCAAAGAAAACAAGTTTGCTCAGTAACGATTTTTGTTAGAAGCAGACTTCCAGTAACTACAGGAGATAAAAAAGTTGTTTTTCTCACTGCGAGACTCAAGTTTTTAATTGTCAGCCGGCTGAAGGTTGCCGAATGCCCGTACACCTTCTCATCAGCTGTCGTCCTCACCGACCCCTGAAGCTGTCACAGTGAGTTTCGGCTACCTTGGGCAGTCCCTGGCTAGTCCTCTCCTCATGGAGTATCCTGGTCTGGTCATCCAGCAGAACCCTGGAAAGATGAGTGAACTTGAGACCTCAACACTGACCTGGTGACATGATGCAACTTTGGGTCTGGTTGTGCCACCGTAGCTGATGCAAATTGTTGAATCGTTTTCTGGCTTGCAGTGATAATAAATGACTTGATCTGATCACATTAAATAACATATAACCTAAATTCCAAAGTAAATTATTTATCAAATAGATAAACTTTGTCTAAATGTGTGTGTGTCTAAAACATTAGAATTAGTTAGAACGTCCTTATTCAGGGGGACAAGGTTTAGAGTTTTAAACAAGATAAACAGTATTTTTATAATTACTAATTGATCAAAAACAATATTTGTTTAGACGTTAATGAGCTTCAATCTGTAGGGAAATTAATAAAGCACTTGGGCAAAAGCCTGGGACAGGAGATTAAAACTGTTTGATAAAGGGGGAGAAGTGGGGAGGCCAACAAATGTTTTAAGGGTGGCCATTGTCTCTGCGGACACCCACCCCACCCCCCACTCATGGTGGCGTCCCTTCCAAGCTGAAAATGAGACAAACTGGGTGTTGTTGTTTTTGGCTGAATTAAAAAAAACATCAGTACAAAACGAGGAACTGATGTCCTTGATGAAACGTTGATGAAACATTGATGAAACATTGATGAAACATTGATGAAACATTGATGAAACGTGTTCTCCGTTCCCTGCTCTTCCTGAACCGTAGAGAAACAAAAGTCAGGCATCAGTCCGGTTCCAAAAACAGAATGAGTGCTACCTGGATCGATTCTGACCCAGATAGAAGCCGCTGGGGTTGTTTCTGAGAGTCATCCGTCGGAAACACTGTGAGGGCTCGAACTCCGCACACGATGACATCATACTCTGGCATGCAAGGCGGCGGGCGACATGCATTCCTTCAAGGAATGCGTGTCTTTTAATGAAAAGGGTTTTTCCCTTTGTTTCTGTTGATCAGTTTGATTGATGTGAGCAGAGAGCAGCACCTCCTCCTCCTCCTCCTCCTCTTCCTCTGTGTGTGTGTGAGCTCTCCTCTCTGCAGTCGGACTCTTTTCCTCCGGACTTGAACTGAATGCGGATTATTATTTTTTTTATTTAAAAACTTCCTCTGAGCCGCGGCAGAACCTTTGTGACACGGACTTTATGTTCTTTTATTTTTAACATCTATCTGGAGTACAGTCCGGGTTTTTAACTCAGTGGATCCGCTTTTCTGTCCTCCTGGTTCCGAGGAGCCTCGTTCTGCTGAACTCAGGTCAGTTTGGTGAAAAAAAAAGAAGTAATTTTATTGTTAAATAAAACTAAATAAAGTCAATTAGATGCGAGTCTGACACCAGGAATGAGATTTAACTTAAAAAAAATAACAACTTTAAATTAAATTAATTTAACACAACAAGGAAAAACACTTAAATGACATTTTACAGTTTAATTTTCCAGAACTAAAATACATATTTGATTGAATATTAATGAGCCGAGGCACTGAAAGTGAAGTGTTTTAATTATTCCTGGGTGAATTTAAAGGTCATATTTCCCCAAAAGTGCATAATTTTATGCTTTTCAGGGTTGAGATTTCTGATAAATGTTTTTTTTCTTGTGCTGAAATGATTGTTTATTTATTAGATGTTGCAATTTTGTACAGTTTATGACCAAACCTGCAGCTTAAAGATGTTAAAATTCCAATTAGTTCACATTTAAAGGTTGAACTCGATGAGTTTGATGAGTTTTCAGAACTTTATTGGCTATGGGAACCTGAAAATGCCAAAAATGTGAACAAAATGTTTTTCTGTCACAAACGTTTTACTTTTCGATCGTTGTCTTCTCATTTCTGTCACAGCGTTTGAAAACCAAACATCAAAATGTGCAGCTGGAAGAGTGCGAGGAGACTTTTGATCACTTGGTGACGTTACATCCCGACATGGACAAAAACTGGAAAACAAATAAAAACTGAAAACTTTACTCCTCAGACGTCAAGTGGGTTTAGTTGCAACAAATCACTTGATTTCTGTAACTCTCTCAAAGACTTCTGCACCCGTCCACAGGTGTTCTGGTCCACCTGTCCTCAGGTGTTCTGGTCCACCTGTCC
>NW_023622305.1:0-4857 GCF_014905685.2 Nematolebias whitei | reverse complement strand
CCTGTCCAGGTGTCCCTGTGATGGACTGAGACCTGTCCAGGTGTCCCCCACCTCTGACAGTGACTGCTGGCCATGGACCTGTGCAGCAGCCTCAGAGTCCGTAATAGTAAAATATGTCTGTTGGATCAGAACACGTGCGCAGTGGAAGTGACCGCAGCCAGCACCATGAGGGTGCTGCAGACCCCCTGCAGAGGGCGCCACCCTCCAGACTTGACGAGTTCACTTCAACACTTTGACACGAGTCCTGAACTGCAACAGAAGTAACTCAAGTTTTTTTTTTTAATTACTGAGATTCTCAAGTGTGACTGAAAGCCTCATGTCTGCACTGACTCTCAAAGGGCAGAGAACCCTGATCATCAGCTCCATCTTCTACCTTGTATCTCTAGTCGAGTCGTGGAGTCAACAGGTCCAGGAGAGGAACCCAGACCTCTGTCTCTCCAGGTCCTCCTGGGGGACCCCAACTGTTCCCAGACCAGAGAAGATACACAATCCCTTGAGAAAGTTCTGGGTCTGACCCGAGGCCTCTTCCCAGTGTGACATGCCCAGAAAACCTCCAAAAGGAGGTGTCCAGGAGGCACTGATCAGATGAACCTCCTCAGATGCAGAGGAGCAGCTCTACTCCAAACTCCCCCTGGATGATGAAGCTCCTCACCCTGTCTCTAAGGCTGAGCCTTAGACCTTAAACGTATCGGGCCTGGTGTATGGACATATGGTGGGTGCTGTGGGTCATTTTCCTGTTTCAATTTTAATGCTAGTCTCTCTTCATGTTGCAGGTGGAGCCTGTAGATAGCTTGCTGGAGCAGGGTGAAGGGTCCCTATCATGATGCAGCAGACTGCGTTGAGCTTGGGGTCTCTGTTTAGCACATGCAGATCTGCACCAAGCAGGAGCACAGTATTCAGCTGTGGAGTAGCACAAAGCTAAAACAGCAGTTCTCAGGGTCTAAGGATCTGTGCTCCAGTTAGTGTTAGCTAGTTTGGACAGGAGTGATAATCAGAAAGTTAGTTTTCTTTAAAGTATCTCTATATGTGGTTTAAGGCAACACCTCCAGGTTGGTAACACTTGTATCGATCCACATCCCCCTACCTGACTGACATAAGAGTCAGATGAAATGAGACATGAGCGTTCAGACTGAGGTCGCTCTCATAGACATCAGATATGGATCAGATTCAGGAACACATATGCAAAAGATCTGATTTGTTACATTGACTTGAAAAATCTGATCCGGGTTATTTGTAAAGTAAAAATCAAATCTGAGCAATTTCTGCCCTTTGAGTGAACATAGCCTACGTTAAACAGACCAGCTGACGACTAGTCTGAGCCGATCCAGGACCAGCTTGGGTTTCTGTCTTCATAAAACTTTTGCAGTTTCTACATTCACATCAGTTCTGCAAATGCACAATTATTTACATGAAATACTCATTATATCTCATTTTATATCACATCTTTTGCAAATACAAACAGAACCAGCAGCAATGATAGCACTTCCAGTGCAGGCAGGAAACACACAATACTCTGTCTTACTACGGCTGACTTTCATTCCTCTTCTTTCAAGTGCATACCTCCACCTCTCCAAGTTCTCTTCCGCCTGTTCCATGTTCTCACCACAGATCACAATGTCATCTGCAAACATCATCGTCCAGCAGTTCATACAAACTGTTTCATTAATTTATTTCCACTGCTGGGAGCTTCATGTGATAAAATGACTAAAAGAATGTTAAGTGTTGTATGTCGCTGCTGCTGCTTTTCATACTTACTACGTATGTATACATGTAAATAATCTTAGGGTTTCGTGTAAATAATGTTATCATGGTTGGCAGAGACTTCGGACCCAGAATGCAGAGTTTACAAAAAGAACTTAAATAAAACAAAGTGATTTAATGAACCAAGAAAAAGGCTGACATGGCAGCAACAAGTCAGACTGAACTCAAAGGAAACAACCGTAGCTGTGGCATGTATGCAACAATGCAGAACTGATTTATGTGTGGAGACGAAACAGTTTTAAAGGACTGGACCGAGGAGGAAGTTAGAGAAACCTGTGCTGAGTGGAGCAGGTGAGAGTGGATAAACTGAAGGATCTAACAAAGTTAAGTCAGGTCCTCTGTTTTCTCTTGCTCCGTGTGTCAGATGTTTAGTTACTCCTCTGCCTCCTTTAGTGGTTATGATACATGTAACAAATATAGTCTTATGGTAGCTTTGGAGAGGCTGTCTGAACTGGAAGCTTGTCTCCACACTGTCGTAAAACCAGTAGCTAGCCAGGTCCTCTTAGCCCTTAAAGTGTCAAACCCAAGGCCCGGGGGCCAAATGTGGCCCTCGTTGACAGCTTATCTGGCCCCCAGGATGATATGTGAAACATAAAATACTTCCATCTCTTGAATTTTTTCAGTAATCTTTGATTATGATGTCAAAAGCACAACAGAGAACATCAAATGAGACCAATCAAACTCTAGTTGAGGAACCTGTGACCAAGAAAAGATATTGGACATCTGATTTAATGTAGATTCTGAAATTGACCCCTAGTTTGAAAAAGGTTTTAATTTTGCCCCCACCCGTCAGTGCAGAGTCACTAAGAATGTCTCCTTTCAGCGGTCCTCCAGCAGACCCCGAGCAGCCGGGACCCCAGGCCAGCTGGGTGATGGTCCGGAGCAAGCGTAGTGCTAAGGCTAAGCCCCCAGTTCACCACCGGCCCGTTCACGTTTCTAATTGATTTTCCTCGCTCAGTGACACACCCGCTGAGAAGCAGACCCTGCAGCTCCATAGTCCAAAATGTGGCTTTAGGGACTCCAGCGGCCAGTTAAATGCATTCCGGGGGTCAGAGCGGGCGACATAGAATCTTATCTGAAACTGCTGACTAAGGCTAAATACAGTAAGATTGTTATTCACGTCGGCAACAATGACACCTGGTTACGTCAATCGGAGGTCACTAAAATGAATGTTGCTTCGGTGTGTGACTGTAAAAATTATATTGGACTCTTGCAGCATGGTGGTGTAGGTGGTAGAGCTGTTGTCTCTTAGCAAGAAGGTTGTCAGATCAAATCCTGGTCAGGGGCCTTTCTGGGTGAAGTTTGCAAGTTCTCTACGTGCATGCAAGTATGGACTGAAGAAGTCTTTTGGATGAAAGATGAAACGTTTCAACAAAAAGAAAACCATCCAGAGGAGCTGACTTAACTTTGTTGGATTAAGAAGAAAACCGTTCAGGTCCTCCAGATGCAGGAAGAGGGCCACCTGCATCATGAAGGACCTCACTCACCCAGCACACACACTTTTTGCCCCACTCCCCTCAGGAAGGAGTTTAAGGGGCATTAAGTGTAGAACCACTAGACTGAGGAACAGCTTCTACCCTGAGGCTGTTAAGACTCATGAATCTCTAACCAGAATAATCGCTGTGAAAAATCACATCATGTTGCTGCTGATCTGTTCCAATGTTGCTGCTGATCTGTTTCATGTTGCTGCTGATCTGTTTCAATTTTGCAGCTTATCTGTTTCATGTTGCTGCTGATCTGTTCCAATGTTGCTGCTGATCTGTTTCAATTTTGCAGCTGATCTGTTTCATGTTGCTGCTAATCCGTTTCATGTTACTGCTTATCTGTTTAAATGTTGCTGCTGATCGGTTTCAATGTTGCTGCTGATCTGTTTCAATGTTGCTGTGTTCATGCGTGCACATCTGCTCACAGACTCATGCTCGTGTTCGTGCTGCTGTTCGGTGATGTTTTTTTATTAGTGCTTAGTGAATTTTTATTTGATGTTTATCTTAGTTCATATCTTAGATCTCATTGTTGTTTTTCTTTGACATTTTATTGTTGGATGTAACTGGGACCCTGTGTACATAATCTCGTTCCACATGTACCACATGAGGTGGAACGACAATAACTCATCTCTGGCTCTGAACAATGTTGAGTTATAGTGAATGAGTTGAATAAAGTTTGACTCATCCGACTGCTTTGTTTCACTTAATGCGCCTTATAGTCTGAAAAATAAGGTAATCTTAACTTTCCACTTCCTGTCCACAAACTGCAGATCTTGACAAGTCAGATCCAGGATTTGTTGTCTCGTTTGTTTATTTAGATCTCAGCAGATTAAAAAAAAATCTCTAAAATGTTCTTTTACTTCAGACGTGAGCTGAAACTTGCAGCAGTTTTAACTAGAAAGCAGAAAACTTGAGAAGCTCTTCTGGACTGAAGGTCAAACTTCACCGCCGCCGCTTCTTCATTAAAATGTGAACGCTGACGGAGAACTGGAGACGTTCTGAAGCACCGACGCTCCACACGATCGCCCTCAGGAGTCCTCCTTCTCCTGAAACCTAAAACAAGAAGATCAGAACCATCATCAGAACCATCATCAGAACCGTCCACCCAGAGCAGAGGTGTCTCACCTGCAGTGGACACAGGTGAAGAAGACCGTTTGCCCTTCATCTGCAGATCTCATCTGGCGTGTGTGATAGATCATCCCTTCTTTGTTGCACCGTGAGCAGCGCCTGTCAATCTGCACGGAGCACAGGACCTCGTTAAAGGGACAGTTCAGCTGTTTTCAAGTGAGTTTCAGTGAAAAGGTGACAAACAGGCCTGGAGATGAACAGCACCCGAGCACCAGCTGTGGTTCTCTCTGCTGTTGGAGGGCGAAGGTTTTCAGGCTTCAACAGAACGGTCATGTGACACGATGTTACTGGAAACACTGAGGGACGCTCTGCTCTGTAGCACATGAACCCGTCAAGACTGGACTTGTTTAAAAACTACAGAACCTGTCTCGCTCGGACCTTCCTCATGAGCTCATAATGACCGGTCCAAGGAGGTCCAGTTCTACAGCGGGGCTCAGTGACCGGTCCAAGGAGGTCCAGTTCTACAGCGGGGCTCAGTGACCGG
>NW_023622304.1:0-4857 GCF_014905685.2 Nematolebias whitei | reverse complement strand
ATACATATTTATATGTGTGTACAGTATATATACATATACAATCTTTCAATAGCTTTTCACACTTCCTTTTCATCTTTTAAAGGTTCTCAATGGACTTTGGCTGCTTTGCTCCACCTGCTTGGGATCTTTTCACTCAGTTTTAGTTCAGTACCTGATAAACATTTTCCTAATTTGTTTTAACAAGACTTTAATCTGTGACGAGTTAAAGTGTCAGATTAAAATGACACCTCAAGTTTTAAGTTACCAACAGACTGACACCTGAACACATTTTGTTCACGTCTTCAGCTGAATTAATGTGAAGTTGTGAGGATGACACAGTTTAACTGACAGAAAAATAATATTTCAGCTCCAACAAGGTCAGCCCCAGAGGCTGAAAACCTGTCATACAGTAAATGATCAACTAAGAGACTCTCAGGTCCTGTGGCAGATATTTGCTGATTTTTTTTTTATTATTTTTTTAGAATAAATTCTGAAGACATGACATTTTGTTCATCAGGTGCAGGTCATTTCTTGGATCTTAGACTTGGTTTTCATTTCATCTTCCACTTGTGCTTGTCATTTCTTTTATCTCACATTATGCTGTATTGGTATGAGGACTGACAGGGAATGAATGAGAAAAGCAGCCAAAGAAACTTTAACCAGACCTTCATAAAGCCCAAATAACTGTTGAACAGCACTATTTGGAAAGCACCAGGCCTGAAACAAAACATTAATAGACCAAAGTGGTTCAGCTGTTTGCATCTGTCAAACTTATTTAACCAGATATTCATCCATCCATCCATCCATTTTCTTCCACTTGTTCTGAAGTCGGGTTGTTGGGGCAGCAGATTGAGCAGGGAGGCCCAGACATCTCTTTCCACAGCCACCTCTTCCAGCTTTTCTGGGAGAACGCCAAGGCTTTCTCTAGTCTCTCCAGAGAGTCCTGAGTCTTCCCCGGGGTCTCCTCTCAGTCAGACATGCCTGAAGCACCTCCCTAGGGAGGTGCCCAGGGAGCATCCTTACCAGTTGCCTGAACCACCTCAACTGGCTCCTCTTGATGTAGAGGAGCAGCGGTTGTACTCCGAGTCTCTCCCAGATAACTGAACTTCTCACCCTGTCTCTAAGGGAGAGTCCAGCTACCCTGCAGAGGAAACTCATTTCAACCGCCTGTTTCCACGATCTCATTCTTTCGGTCACTACCCAGAGCTCGTGACCATAGGTGAGGGTAGGAACGTAGACTGACTGGTAAACAGAGAGCTTTGCCTTACAGCTCAGCTCCCTCTTCACCACAACAGACTGGCACAGAGTCCACAATAGTGCAGATGCTGCACCAAACCATCTGTCAATCTCACTTGTGAACAAAACCCCGAGATACTTGAACTCCTCCACTTGAGGCAGAACCTCTCCCTCAACCGGAAGAGAGAAATCCACCCTTTTCCGACTGAGGACTGTAAAGAAAACCGCATCATTTGTCCTACTTTAATGTATAAATGGAGATAAATATATTTGGCAGATACAACCAAGTAAGTTCATTTAGATGTGCATTTTTATTAAACAATAGAAAGAAACAATAGAAACCACACTGCTAATAAGATTTGCTGCTGTAGATGTATTTCTTTTTCACTTTTGGCACTTTGTTTTGTATTGTTGTTGCACGCACCTATTTTTCTACACCTCGAAAGTGAGTCTACATTTCTATCTCCGTTAATGCAGCCTAAACCACAGCGTCTACCCCCACAAAAATTATATCAAAACGACCGGCCCAGCTCCGAGATGTGTGCTATTACTTTTATTGGCAATTGGAGTTACCATGGCGACGTATTTTGCTATCAAAGATGCAATATTTCACCAACTCCAGGAACTAGTTGTTGACTGCCCACTTATTATTCTACACCTGATAAGCGTATCTTTTTCATGCGACCCGAACCACAACGTGGACCTCCACAAAAGTTATATCAAAACGACCGGCCCAGCTCCGAGATGTGTGCTTTTACTTTTATTGGCAACTGGAGTTACCATGGCGACGTATTTTGCTAATAAAGATGACAAATTTCCCATAGGAAATGAATAGAAGAAAAGTTTTCAAAGAAACTGAGTAACATATGGAGCCATTTTGGTTCAACATGCAAGGAAGGCAGTGCATTATGCAATGCATGGCAGGCACCTATTATTACCCATTATCACCCATTATTATTATTATTAATTAGTAAAAATAACAATTAACATCAATTACTAATTATAAATATGCATATTAATAATTATTCATATTAATATTTAATATTAATTATTTATATTAATAACAATAATAATTATGCAATTATATAATAATATTATTTATATTAATAATTACTAGGTAGTATTAATTATTAATATTATTAACTATATTAATGTTAATATTTATTATTATTAATAATTTAATAATAAATAGGCAGTCCCTGTCAACGTTTCTTCAGGAACTTTTTAGTTGTTCTTTTTGTTTTTTGGCGAGTCGAGACAGTTCTTCTCGTCCTGAGCATTTCATTGCATTGTTGACCTTGTGTCGACCTGCATATAACAAATAAACCTAAACCTAAGCAAATAATTGGCAATAAATATTATACATGTTATTAGAAAATGTAATTCATTTCACTGGCAAATACAGTCGCTGGAGCCTAACTGCAACGTTACGTCCAGGTTTTATCATTCCTTTCATCCGTCCCAGATTCAGTGTCAATGCATGAATGTACTGCCAGAACTTCTCCATCGCTGAGAAATCAAGCCCCATCATCCATTTTAGATGAGCAGTGGCTGACATTTTAGGATCAGATTGACACTGAAATGTTTCTTTTGTGCTTCACAACAACAACTAAAACAAGAACTGTGATGACTCAAACCCTCTCTTAAAATGACGTTGATAACTGAACATTTTGAGCATGGATAAAAACAATGGAACCTAAAATGATCACGTTTGTTTGTTTTTTACCTCTACAAAATAAAATAGAAACAACTGCAAAAAAAAAAAAAAACTTCAGCAAAGAGCTATAAAATGTGTTCAGCATTAAAAGTTTTATAAGACAAGTTCGCTGTCTAAAGGTTGTGGGGAACTTAATTGGCAGTGGCAGGTGTCAGATAAAATGTCAGCATTGAAAGAAAGGCTTCTGAATAAACTCCCCAGAGATGTGACAATGTCAAGAAAGTTTCTGTAAAGTATTCAGAGTTCAGAGAACAGGATGACTTGATTTCCTGCCATTGCAGGCAATTACTTCTACTGTGGAAGAAGAAAGAGTAGCTTTGGTGAAATAATGTCTTTACCTTACTAAAAAACTACAGCTCAAAAATTAAAAAAATATTTCAGTAATCTTCTGTTTCATTCATTTATGTAATGGCAATATTTAAGCTTTATACAGAAAGAGTAAAAAAGAAAAAACAAATCCAGTCATAACTTTGATCAGTTGTTTTCACTTCAGTACAGACTAAATTAATTAAAAGATAATTCAACACAATAAGGACAGGATCTAATTTGAATCTAGTTGCATACCGTTCATCTGCAGCCACATTTATTTTTATTTTTTAAAGTTCCATTCTTATTTTTCAGTAGGTGCTGTCAATCGATGAAAAAATGTAATCAGATTAATCGCACTCTGGGGCTGTGATTAATCATGATTAATCAGGTTTTCATAAAATGTTGAAGAAAATGTTTTATTGTCTCAAGCCAAACAGTTTTCCAGGTTTTCATACTCAGCAAGGTTTACAGAAGTCATTTTGTTTCAAACATTAATTTATAAATGTTAAGTCAAATGTCTCATTAATTGTCATCTATGTGATCAAAACATAAACAGCAATGTTCCCTCTAGTTTTTCATGTGTCTGGACAAACACACAAGCTCCCATCTGCGCATCCCTCTGCATCGTCTGTCCTCACTCCAACTACCTCCATGTCCTCTCTTGAAGTTGGCTTAAAACACAACAGTGAAGTCTACCTATGGGACAGATCTGGTTAACAGACCACCGACTGATGAAGTCCTCTGGATGGAGAATGCATCGTTTCTTCACTTAAAGAAAATGGTCCAGATGACATGATTTAACCATTTTTGTTATCTACCTGGGTGATTGGGCTTACAAAACTTTTTTCTGACAAAGCAAAGTTTAGACCTATCCTGGCAAAAAACAAAACCCCTCAAAACTCTTCAATACAATCCCTTTTATAATGTTCAAATTTCTTTTGTTTTTTTGTTTGAGGACATTACACTAAGCCAGACTGACGATCCAAGGACTGCTTGTGGTCCTTGGACTGAAATTTATGTCCATGTGTACGAAAACATCCTAGAAATTAAACTGTTTTGCATATAGATTAATGAATAAAAAATATTAAAACTGGACTGAATACAGGAAACATTAACTTTAAAAAGCCCCTATCCATGATAACTTCAACTCATACCTCAGAAGGTTTTATTGCAGATACTTGAGGACATCCAAATGGGCCATATTTAAGGTCTCTAATCCAGACATAGCTTTCAGGAGCTGTGGCCAAAGCGTCATTGGTGTTTGTTATGGTGGTAACTGATTGAACTCATTAGTTAACAACCAGTAGATATGCAGGCCATGAAGCTGAATAAGGAGGTCTTTAGCAGTCTTTAGCAATTGGCTGCTCAAAAAAACTCCTCGAACATAACAGGTACAGGCTGGGAAAAGGGCTGCAGCTCTGGGGGTTGTAGTAGAAAAAACTTGGACATACAGTAGGAGTAAATCTGATGAGGCCATTGGGAAGACTTTCTGTTGTCCTCATCGGGATTCTGGCAAAACTGTTTAATGACTCAAAAGAAGAAAGTACAGTAGTCCCTCGTTTATTGCGGGGATTACTTTCTACTGCGAAGTAGGAACACTATATATATATATATGT
>NW_023622303.1:0-4858 GCF_014905685.2 Nematolebias whitei | reverse complement strand
ATATTGTCATACTACAACTAGTGGCACGTACCCACGTGACTACTACAAACTGGTGGCCCGTACGTCTCATAAATGACTGTTAATTCGTGTAAAAATTGATTTTACGTGTTGGCATGTATGTTGAAAAGTAACAGTTTGTCAGCTGTGCTGAACCGCAGCTGGAGCTGCGCCTTTCAAGCAAACGCTGCATGTTCTAAGCGTTACGCTGGCAATGTTTTAGAGCTGGAATTGTGTCATGGAGTCTTTATAAAGCTGACATTGTACGCCTGTTATGTTAACTAAAAGCTGATGAGCTGTGAGAAACGCTTTATTCTGTTTAAACTGTGTTCCAGACGCTGTTCTGGTCCGGTTCGGTTCTGGTTCCGACTCGGTTCTGGAAAATTCGGACGAGTTGTTTTAAATAGCTAGAAAGACGTTTTGTCACGGAGCGCCGTCTCCGTGCAGCTCAAGGAGTTGATTCGTTACAATTTTTAACAGAAAAAGTGCATTTTGACAGTTTAAAAGACGAAAAAGTTGACGAACTATTTCACGCTAATCTAACTTGCTAGTTGGAGAAAACGCTTCTTGATTGGTTGAATATTGCTGGGTGGAGCGCTCTGATTTGCTGAGAAGGTTGACTGACGTGGCTACGTCATCCCCTCTCAACCCTGCGCTGCTTTGCCATTGGTGATTTCAGTCACGTGACCCGGAAATGAAATTCGTTTTCATAGGGAAATAAAATCTGCTTTTTAAAGCTGAAAAGCGCCTTTAAAAGTGATCTTGATACGCTGGTTAAGCGCTTCGAAGCATATTCGCTGAAATTTTGCCACGTTAGAGTCTAAAATTCGTCATTAAATTATGTTTTTAAACAACGCTAGCGATGCTAATTTTAAGCTAAACAGCTAACGACCGGAGCCTTAGCTACGCTTAAAATCACTAAATAAAGCTGCAATATTGTCCCAAAAACTCATGTTTCAAGCTATAAAGTCTGATTGCAAAAACTTCTGCCACGTTTGTGTAAAAAATCCGTTCAGAAATGTTGATTTTAACCGAGTTTAGCCGAAGCTAACTTCAAGCTAAGCGGCTAACAACAGGATGTCAACCGAACGCCACAGGAAGTTATAGCTCCCCTAGTGGACAACACAAAGAGTGTCGGAGTTAAAATTGTTGAGGTAATACTGACATCTCCTGGCGAAACTTGAGAAGACAGGTTTCACTCGCTTTTTAGGCTTAAATAGTGAAATTAAACGTTTTATTTTTTCTAAAAGGCATTTTTGAGTTAACAAACTTCCTCAAAGCTGAATAAACACTGTTATCTTGCATTTTAAAAAGTAAGAGGTATTTATGCAAAGAAGCATTTACCAAATAGACTTTATTCACTGATAATCCCTTAAAAGGTACAAAATAAAGTTAGGAACTTTTTAAAAAAATAGAAATGGTTCAAATATTCACAGAGTTGAACAGTTTACTCACTTTGCTTGAAAGATAATACACGTTTAATTGCAAAATCACTAAATAAGAGTAAACTTATCAGGAAAAAGAGATTTTTCTGTTTAAGTTGCCACCTAAAAAAAAAAAATAAATAAATCTTCCTATTTAATTTTAAATAGAAGCTTTACAGGAGGACAGGAGTAAATACAGTTTTTCTGAAGGAAGGACTGATTAATCCTGATACATCATCAACTTTTCTTTTCTTTTCACAACTTAGTTCTATGAGTAACTGTTAAAATAGCAAATTTCTGGAACAGAACGGTTTAAAAAACGCTTTAAACTGATTTGCTTTGAGACTTTTAGAAATTACAGGTTTATTAAAAAATTCAGTGCTTCAGAGTAAAATACACTAAAAAACAGCTTGGTGACTAGTCTGTTGGAAAATAAGCACAAAAAGTAACACTGCCAGAAGAGCATTTACTTAAATATTCATGAATTGGGGTAAAACCTGAGAAAGGTACCCACATTTGAATAAGTTGACTTATAACAGTACTTCTGTGTAAACCCAAAGCTAAAATAAGTGTGAAAACTCAATGACTTGAATACAAATATTTACCTGTAAAATATCTAAAGCTTGCAACTGTTAAAACAGATAAATTGCTACACAGTGAAAACATGACAGGTGTGTTAGAAAAAGACTTTGACCTAAAAGGAATGGCGGACTGCTTGGAGAATGCGTTCGCGCTCCTGGCAGCGTCCTTACATCCATATATGATTCAGACAGAGAGCATGAACCCAAAAGAGTTAGCGGACAATCTGAAGGAGGTTGCAGAAAGTGTGACCTCTAAAGAAATCACAAAGTCAAGCTATGAAAAGCTGGCTAAAATTGCAATTTTGCTGAAAGAATCATTCTATAAGGCTGTTGAGAAAACTGATAACCTCAAACAGAGGTTAGACAGTGAAATAGTGTTTGCTCAGAAAACTGAAGATTACGTCTTTCAATTTAGAAGCGAACACGAGGTCCTCATGACGAAACATTATGAACAGATGTTTCAGTTACAGCAAGATGCACGTGCAGAAGCTGATTCAATGAACAGCAAAATACAAGCACTTGAAGCATCACTATCGGAAGCTAGGGATAAAGACCGTGCGTACCAATCCGTGCGTTCAGATAACGATGTGCTACAAGCACAGTTACAGATCGCATTAAAGGAGCTGGACGATTGCAAGGCAGACAAGGCGGGGATGCTCCGACGATGGCTGATTTTACAAAGTAAATATCAGACATCACAGGAGCACCTAACAGCTTGTGAGGAGAAATTAGCTACAGCTACAAACCAGATTTCTGATATGGGGCGGGCTGGTCTGAGACTCAAAGACGAACAGTATCAGGGTCCGAAACAGCCACGAACTCTCCAGACAGATGCTGTTGCACCTCTTCCTCCTGACAACACGCCGTTACCCCCACCCCCATTATGGGCGGTAGGGACAGAACTGCACCAATATGTACCTCTTCCTCCTGACACCATGCCCTCACCCCCACCACCATCACGGATGGTAGGGACAGACCTGCACCGATATGTACCTCTTCCTCCTTATCAGCCACCCCCACCCCCACCATGGGCGGTAGGGGCAGGCCTTGACCAATCTGCACCAATCACGCATGTGAGACCGTTGATACAGTCTCCTTCAATGGATGATTTGCAGAAAGTCTCAAAATATGTACAACGTTTCGTTCCCGGCCCTATGGGGTCAGCAGGAACAAAAGCGTACCTCAGAGATCTGGATTTCAGATTGAGATCTTATCCTAATGCTACGGCAGAAGATAAAATCAGTCTGATACGACTCACTTCGGACAGAGAGGTGTTCACCTTCATCGAGCGTCTACCAGATGCAACGAGGAGGGATTACAACCTTCTGTGTGAGGCTTTGATCAAAGAGTACGACCCCTGCACAGGACCTGCTGGTTTCCCAGCCGCAGACAAGGTCACGCAGGGCAAGAATGAACATCCAAAAGTTTATTACAAAAGAATCTTCCAAGCTTATTTTGGTAACAGAAATGAGACCGGAATGGAAGAAGATGATGGTTTTAAGTTTGTTTTCAGCAAAAATCTCCACTCTGATTTCAAAAAATCAGTACAAATGATGGCAAATTTCAGAGAAAAATCCATCAGTGAGATTAAGCAGTGTGCTGTGAATGTGTTTGAAGCAAGTTCTCATGCTACGACGCCCATTGAAGTGTTTCCAAGTGTAAAGGTTAAACCCCACTCCCTAGAATTAGAAGGAAGGCGTTCATCGCCACCTCCTCCTAAGAAAGAGAGAAAACAGTCTGTTCAAAATAACAAACCACGTAATGAAGGTGCACGCTGGGACAAAACGGCTCCTCTTTCAGAGGATGAACGTGATTATTGTAAATGGGGTGAGCGTAGGACGCAACGATATGGGAAACCATATCATCAGGGGCAGTACGTAAAGGAACCCCCGAAAGACGTACCTGACCGTCCCCCACCTCGGACGAAACGAACCGAGGCGAAAAAATCACAAAAGTTCCAGAAACAAGGCCCTACACCTCTGAACTCGGAAGAGACAGAGAAAATACGCAGGTTGTTAGAAACTTTGAAACACACTGACACGGGAACCCATCCAGGAGCACTATGCAGTGATGTAATTCCCATTACATCTGAGGGCGCGAATGACAACATAACATATGTCGGTGAAACACACCAAGACATAACTGTTGTTGCCTCAAACAACCCCTCATCAGAAGTAGGGGGGGTAAACACACACACAAACGGTGACGAGTCATCGCAGTTTGAACACTCAGAAACAGCTTCTGCTGTGCTGACGGTTCAGACAAACCAAGATTACGCAGATAAGGCTGAACGCGTGAAGAAGCGTCAGAGAAAACCCAAGAGGTTTCTGTGTAACTTTATCAGAAAGGGGGCCGCCAAAAAGGCGTACCTGTCAGTAACACTCGAAGGTGTCCTCACACACGAAGCACTCTTGGACGGTGGGGCAGACATAACAATTATGTCAGCTAAACTGTTCGAGGAGCTGAGGACGGCCGCTGCCAGTGTTAACAGGATAATACCTCTCTCTGACTGTGCTATAGAAATGCAGGGTCTCTCAGAAATGAAAACAACCCTGACAGCTATAGCAATGGTTCACATGCAGATTGGCAATATGACACTGTACCACCCGGTACACGTGACCCATGTCGACTCATTCCCATTTTTGGTTGGCCAGGATTTTATAAATCGCTTCAACGCGATTATAGATTATGGTGATCAAACAATGCGGACAACAGTGAACAAACCACTGCCAATAGAAACGCCTCCGGAGTGTGACACAGACTGCCCAACAGCAGGTACCGCGGAAGGCACAAAGGACTCCTCAGCCGAGGACACGGGCCCGGTGAGTACTCCTCTGACACCATGTGAAACCAAAG
>NW_023622302.1:0-4858 GCF_014905685.2 Nematolebias whitei | reverse complement strand
TAAATGGCTTGTTAGCTTTTTTGTGAGCTTTACCTGTTTGACTTGGCTAATAAAATTGTCAATTTAGGACTTAGAACCATTTTTGTGCTGCAGAATAAACTTTGTTTATCACGTGTGTTCCTTAAAAAGCCTCATGCAGTGTAGTTGAAATAATAACAACATGAGTATTTGTGGCTTAAAAGAATTGATAACACGGGTGTCTGGTTTAGGCTGATGTTAGACGTCACAAATGTTATACAGTACATGCTTCATTTAATTTTTGTTGTCACAAGTTAGTCACACTCTTCACTTTTGTCTTCCTCTTTCTAAAGGTGCCAAATTTCCCATTAAATGGACGGCTCCTGAAGCTATCGACTACGGCACATTCAGCATTAAATCAGATGTCTGGTCGTTCGGGATCCTGTTGACAGAAATAGTCACCTATGGAAGAATACCATACCCCGGTAAAAACAACAAGAATTAAAGAATTTAAACTCAGTTAACTTTAGGATGTTTATTTCTGTATTTTTCTGACCAGGAATGACCAACCCGGAGGTGATCAGGAACCTGGACAAGTTCTACAGAATGCCCCGGCCTGATAACTGCCCCCAGGAACTTTATGAAATCATGATGATATGCTGGAAACAAAAACCCGAAGAGCGGCCGACTTTTGAGTTTCTGCAGAACACTCTCAACGACTTCTTCATCGCCACCGAGGGACAATATGAAATGCAGCCTTAGAAAAAGAGAATGTTTCTTGTAACATGTTGAAGACCTAAACGGTTAAAAACATTCTTTGTGACTCATGATGTCAGAGCTATTTTTGGCTTCTAGACGGCGGAAACGAACATCTTCAGGCAAATCAAAGGCATAAACTCAGATCTGTTTAAGGCTGCTGATGTTGAATGAATCAACGGAGCCTCGCTTGGATTGTTATAAGTAATAATGGGTAGTAAAACCTCAGAAGTACAAGTTCTGAACTGCATGACTGACAGCTGTTGGACCTGGAGGAGTCAGTGACTGTAAAGCTGGAATAGCTGTATGGTACAAGAACCCAACAGTCTGAGATTAAATGCACAATACTTTGCACTTTTTAATTTTTTTTTAAATTCATTTAGTAAATATATTGAAGTAAGGGGCTTACAAAAGAAAAAATATATTTCTGCTTACATTGTTTTAATAAAAAAAAATATGTGTGATACATTGTTCACCCTTGTGCTTTACATTATGATGCCCTTTAAGTTGCTGATCTGTTTCTGACGTTTGACGTCTAATACGGAGATATGATGATGAAGAAGAGCTTCATCTGGACTAGGCTAATGATAACCACATGGGGGTCAGTTTTTATAATTTTTCAGTTTTTTTAAAGCAACACTTTCTTAAAAAAAAACAGTATACTGGTGTGAAAGAATGCAACATTAGCTAATAATATCAAACTATGGTTTTACTACTCATGCATGTAACATTTACGTGTAGCAGTGCTGCAGAAGTGTAGATGTTTATTATAAGCTAATGGTCTGTTCTTTCACACCAGCATGCGTTTTGTGGACAGAGTTGCATTTATAATTTTGAAAAGTGATTTTAAAAAAGACACTTATTGGGCTAACCAATAGCCTAGCTCGGTAGAAATCTTTAGCCTTTTTGACTAATGCTGTCACGGCTTGTAATGCACTAACTATTACAACATTGTTTAAAAAATGACCGGATTATCCCTTTAATTGGTTCACAGAGAAGAAACAGGATGAATACGAGCAACATTACAAGGACAGAATATTTAAGGTTATCTCTTTCCCGGCAACGTTTTAAAAAGTAGAAAGGGTTCGACATGCGCACAAAGATAAAATCTACTTGCTTTGCTTCGCCACATAAACCACGTGGAAACATCTGACTTCTGTTGCTTTGACTAATCTTAAAGATAACTGAGAGAAATTAGAGCACCGACATAAACAAAATAACTGCATGTATGGCAACACCAGGATGGAAAAATACAAGTTTACCTTAATGTGAATGCTCAAATGTGAACGACAGGAAGCTTTTAAAATCAACAAACTTCACCAAATTACAGAAGTTTTCATCTTCTGGGCCTCCCAAAGGACCCCAGACAGTATGTTGAAGATAAGAGAGTGGAGTAGCCATAGCAGCCAGGGGGGTAAACGCTACCATTTCCTGAATGGACAGGAAACAGGAAGTGTGTGTGGACATTCCTTTAATGCCACACAGAGTGGAGGCCCTTTGACCCGCCAAGCTGGTTGACATTTGGACATTTTTTTCTAAAAGCATTGGAATAGCCAGAAAGGTGGGCCTGAATGAAATTAGGTGGTGTCGCATAATTGAACATAGCTTATTAATTACATGGAAATTGTAAAAAACATTATGACGGCCTTAATCAGCAGTCATATTATCAAATTTATCTCATATAAATAACAAATCAATTACTCAGATTTAAAGCTCTTAGTAATAATAATATTGACTATTAATCAAACTCTAATAAGTTGAGCTTCCTAATAAATCTTAATATTAAAAGGAGTCAGAAATACAAAGAAGTTTCATCTGCTGGGCGGCGCTTCGATGAGTAAGCTTTTTCTCACTTTTCTTCTTCCATCTTCAGAAAAATATGAACATTAACAGGAAAGAGCTCAACAAACTTGAACTTAAAGGCTTGTAATTAAAATGTATGTTTAATTTATTGATAGAACAAGGTGTTGTTGTTGTTTTAAATAAAGTGCATTATCTTATAATTTTTGTATATGTATATTTTCATCAAATCAATTTCATCATCAGATGTTCAGGTCTTTAGGTAAATTAAAATTTCTTATGTATATAAACAAAAATATCCAGACAGTTTATAAATTTTATGCCATTAAAAGTCTTGATTATTTTAGTTTGGTTCATCATGTTTGCAAATTAAACTCTGCACAACTTTATTCCAGATAGATATAAACATAACTTAAAAAAATAATTATATATATATATATATATATATATATATATATATATATATATTTTTTTTTATTTTATTATTTTTTTTTTTTTTTTTATTTAGGCAAAGATATGTTTTTCCCACCTGACTAAAGATCTAAAAAACCTCAGTTCTCTTGTCACCCTGCAGAGGTCAGTATCATACAACATCTGTAACTTAAAGAAACCTACCTGGAAATTTAAAACTGTACTGAGATGCTGCTGTTGTGATTGCAGTAAGTTTTAATTGGAAATGGAGATTTTCAACGAAAAAATGTAATACATTTGAAATCACTCTTTGTGGACTATGTACACAAAAAAGTGTCAGCAAAGGCCAAAGAAAAATTTTACAAGACAGTGGTGAGACCAGCTATGTTGTATGGTCTGGAGACAGTGGTTTTGACAAAAAGACAGGAGAAAGAACTGGAAGTAGCAGAAATGAAGATGTTGAGGTTCTCCTTAGGAGTGACAAGGATGGATAAGATTAGGAATGAGATCATCAGAGGTACAGCACAGGTTGAACAACTGGGAGATAAAGTTAGGGAGACCAGACTGAGATGGTTTGGACATGTCCAGAGGAGGGACAGTGGGTATACTGGTAGAAGGATGTTAGAAATGCAGCTGCCAGGAAAAAGACAAAGAGGAGATGTATGGATGGATGCAGAGAGGACATGGAGTTGGAGTGAGGACAGAGGATGCAGAGGACATTGATGGAGGAGGATGACTCGCTGTGGAGATCCCTGAAGAGGGAAAAGCTGTGAGAAAAAGATGAGGAAACAGGATTTATTCATTTGGATTGGACTGAGTGGAACCTGCTTATAGGTCTGCACTTATTTTGACTGAATTCGATTGTAAAATGATTTAACTCATCTACATTCAATAAGACAGGTTGAATTCAACTGAAATAAAGACAAATGTGAATTTCCATCATAGTCTCCAATCAATTTTTATCAAAAATATTTATACGTTTCATTTTCTGCTAATCTTCTTATGTATTTTCTCACGAGGACAACAATGAAACAAGATATGTCACTTTTTACAGCAGCAACACCTAATCTGCTGCTGACGTGGCAAACTATTACTTATAATTATGTTTGGGAACCAACGAAAGCCATAAAAGGTGGAAAGTAATACTTTTTTTCCTGTGTGAGGGAGTTTTTTCTTTTGGGTTAGCAAAATATGTCATGAACCACTGGACAGAGTGTAGTGTAAACCTTCAGAGGCCAATCATTAGACTAACAACCGATTACCTTTTCAAATGGCTACAACTTAGTCATCGTCACAGTTTCTGAGCTGAAACCTGCTGTTGGTAGTAGCTGAGGGTCATCCCCAGTGGTGCTAACCAATCTCATGAGCTCTTGCATTTTATTCTTCATTCTTACAAATGACAAAGTCAAAGCTGTGTCTCTTAGATGAAGAAGTGCTGGACTGCAGAATGATGAACCTGAAGCTTCTTCTTGATGTGAAGATGACACAACGTGTTGAGGTTAAGGCTGGAAGGCCGGTTCCTCCCTCTGTGCATCCCTGCTGCCTCAATAAAGATGGCCCCCACTCTGACTGATGACTGATCCTAGCAGAAGGAAACCCATCATGAGCATTTGTCGAGGATAATTATTCTCTCTGTGGTAAAAACAAGCGTGCCACCACAGATGGAAAAAGAGACGGGCTTTCATCTTACAGTAACGTTTTCAATTGTGCTCACTTTGAATTATGCTCCTTATGAACGTTTTCTCTCATGAGCTTTGATGTCGTTAAATTAAAGGAGCCCATCGATCACTCGTGTGCGGTCGAGAGCACGAGAGGGCAGTGGATGCCAACAAAACGTTTAGCAAAAAGCACTTTTATTTAGCAGAAAAGCAAAAGGAAACACAATTAATCTGTCTGACCATGACTATAGAGGAAAAATAATAAAAAGCCATAA
>NW_023622301.1:2500-4859 GCF_014905685.2 Nematolebias whitei | reverse complement strand
ATATATATATATATATATATATATATATATATATATATATATATATACTGACAGCAAACAAATTAAATAAATTAGAAAGTGAGCTCTTCTTCAGCCTGCGCGTGTGTCAGTGTGTGAGAAATTGTGTCATGTCTCCTCTACTTCAATGTTTTTCATGGAACTCCTTTCTTTACGGTTTCACGGCAAAAATGCAAATGTGTAACAGTCTGTGTGACCGCGCCGCTTCCTCAGTTTCTCAATTACAGAACAACGTTAATGAGTGACCTTCAGAGAAATTGTTATGACAGCGCGCCTGTATAATTACACAGATCGAGAAAGACAAAAATCACTGAAGCGTGAAATCATCCGACTATTCAGCCGTACAATAAAGTATACAATATGTATAGAAAGAAAGCATGGCGCTGCAATAATAAGAGGCATCCAAAAGAAACAAACTGCATCTGATTTAGGTTCAAACCACTACAAGAACATGAAAAGGGTATCAAAATCAAGAAATTTTATCCCAAGTCTAAAATTAATCTTTATCTTTTTGTTCTACAATGATCTCGTCTAACCCGTCTTCCTTTTTGTGAGTGTAGGAGCATCAAAGTTGTTTGTCTGTCTGTTGACCCCTGGTGATTTGATCTTGTTGAAGTGTGTGTGTGTATGTGTGTGTATGTGTGTGTGTGTACACTCCCTCAGCGTTTATCACTCGTTACTTACATTCAGCCTTTAAGGCCTGTAATTACCTTAAGCTTTGAAGGCCCCACCACCTGCTCATTTCCTGCACACATCTGCATTCACAAATGTAGTCACGTCTTTTCTGTTCTCTCACAATGAGACAGTCACACAAATAATTGCATGCTCTCACACGCATTCTTCAACACTCAGTCATGCTGTGCAGCTAATTGTGTTTTAGTGAAAACAGGAAAAATACACAGACACCGTCGAGATTCCAGCTCAGCGTGCACGTGGTGTGGGCCCACGGTTGGACAGCTGGTTTTTGACGTTAACGTCCACATTATTCTCTGACAATCAATAAAAGCTTTCTTGGACACTCGAGTTGAGTGTCAGCTTCAGACAAAGCAGGTGTAGCTGTAACATTTATTCAATATCTCAAATATATGGTCCTAGCTTTGACCTGTGGCCTCCATCTTCACCTAACACACACTCACACCAACACACACAAAAACTGCTGTTCGCCCCAACACAGAAAAATGGCAGGATTCAATGGAGCTCTTTAATTTTTTTTTTATTCCTCTTGTTATACCGCCATGTTCTTATAAGAAAAGGTGGACAATTGTTAGAATTTTGAACACACGTCAGGCTACAATGTTAGATCTTGTAGTTGGTAGTCCTAAAACTAGAAGTATCTTGTAGTCTGCGTGTGCTTCATCAAAGGAATGACTGCTAGCTGAATGACATATCAAGTATTTGCAGCATGCATGCTTCAGTAATTTAGCCTTTATTTCCTTTGCTCTGGTTGAGTAAAAAATCATGCAGTCATGTCCTTGCCAGCCTCATTAAATTGATATGTATCTATGTTATAGAATGATAAGTAAAGGCAAGGAATGCAAATTGGTAAACGAAAAACAGTTGACTTTAAGGAACACCTTTCTAAACAAGACTTTAATGAGGCACATGATAAAAGTATTAATCATAAAACCAATATATATATATATATATATATATATATATATATATATATATATATTCTGCTTTGATTTTTGTAACTTGTCAACTCAACAACTTTGATTTTAAAATGTTCTTCTTCCACTAAAGAACTATGCTGCCATCTGCTGGACAGGAAGAGGATTGCAGTTCACCTTGCTCGCAGATAGCCCTGTGTCAAAGTGACGTACATAGATAGGTACGTAGGTGAATTGTATACAACGTGAGTGCACGTTTCAAGAGTTAAACCACCACTACTTTCGTGTCGGAGGGCAGGAGTTAGCGTACTATCTTACCCTGATGCATGCTCAATAATCTATCGGTACTATCTTACCGTGTGAAGCAGTGATGGCAGACTTCTCTCGCCTGTTTGTTGGACACACAGAAAGCCAGCGGCTCTGCGGAAATAACCAGCTGCCCTCTGTAGATCCCGGATGTGGCGCGCAATCCGTTACCCTTCCCGGGACTGAAAAAACGCTCAACCATCGGTACCATTGTTGTCTTCTCCTCCACGTGAACCGAGCAATGTTTACATCCGCGTTAGGCAAGACGTCATTACGTCTGGAGGACGTAAACGCGCCATAGCGCACAAAGTTCTTTGTGTGCATTTTTATTTTTGATTGAGACGTATATAGCCATTCTGAAACACATTTTTAAGCAAATATCTCGATGGTTTTAAACTATTATTTATTGAAATGTAAATTTTCAT
>NW_023622300.1:0-4860 GCF_014905685.2 Nematolebias whitei | reverse complement strand
AACAGGCTTGCAACTAAAAGATAAAGGTTAGTAGATGCAGGGGGAAAGAGACTAATTGGGGAAATGAATCTGTGGGAATCAGATTCAGGGGTAAGGATAAGTCCGTGATACAGAATGAGCTTGACCTTTAATCCGTGATCCAAAAACAGTCAGAAGGGAAAGGCAGAGTTCATACCGTGAAGTCAGTTGTTCAGCAGAAGTATCCAGTACGTGATCCAAAAAGAGAGTCAAAAAACAAGAGCATGAGTCGGTACCTGATCAGATGAGCAAAAGCAGACGAGGGCTGAGGCAAAAGCGTGGTCGTGGTCAAGGCAAGGGTCATGAACGTGATGAGTCAATCAATGGAATGCTGGAAAGTCTACTGCTGATGAGACAGGATAGAGAATCTGGCCCAGACTGAGAGGAATGAGTGAACTTAAGTACTGACTGGACCAGGTGGTGGAGCTGTGGGATAATGAGCGGTGACAGGTGACATGAGTTGAGTGATTACTGAGTGTGCAGCATGACAGAGGAGCTGACAGAGAGCAGAGCTATGACAGAACCCCCCCCCCTCAAGGTCCGGCTCCTGAAGGACCACCAGGCTGGAGAGGGTTCAGTCGATGAAAGTCTCTAATGAGGGTTTTGTCCAGAATATTGCGTGAGGGCACCCAGGAACGTTCCTCCAGGCCGTACCCCTGCCAGTCTACCAGATACTGGAGTCCTCTCCCCCACCTTCTGGATCGAAGAAGGCGTCGGACCGTGTAGGCTGGGCTCCCCTGAATGAGTCGGGCGGGTGGTGGGAGGTCGGTGGTGGGTCGAAAACGTGGCAGGACAAATGGCTTGAGTCTTGAGACATGAAACGTTGGATGAATGCGCATGGACCTGGGTAACTGTAAGCGAACAGAGACAGGATTGATTATTTTGGTAATCAGAAAAGGACCAATGAAACGTGGTGCTAGTTTCTTAGATTCCACACGGAGAGGAAGGTCCTTGGTGGAGAGCCACGCTTTCTGGCCCACCTTGTACAATGGTTGAGGCGTTCTCCTGCGGTTAGCCCCCCGAACGTACCTTTTGGTGGCCAAAATTAGGGCTCTCCTGGCTTTTCTCCAGACTCGCTGGCAACGTAAAATTGCGAGTCGTGCAGAGGGAACCCGAGCTTCTCTCCCCTGGACTGAAAAAACAGGGGGTTGGAATCCAAAGACAACATGAAAGGGTGAAATACCTGATGTAGAGGATGGAAGAGAGTTGATTGCTTGTTCAATCCAAGGGAGGTTGGACGTCCATTTCCTCGGGTCCCCCTCGCAGAGGAGCTGAAGCTTGGTCTCCACCTCCTGGTTGGTACGCTCAGATTGTCCATCCGTTTGGGGATGAAAACCTGACGAGAGGCTGACCGAGATCCCTAGCAGGTTGCAAAACTCCCTCCAGAACTTGGAAATGAATTGGGGACCTCGGTCAGACACAATGTTCTGGGGGAGCCCATGGAGCCTGAAAACCTCCTTGGCCATGATAACGCTGAGCTCTTTGGAAGAAGGTAACTTGGGGAGAGGAACCAGGTGGACCATTTTAGAAAAACGGTCCACAATGGTCAATAACACTGAATTACCTTCAGAAGGGGGTAATCCAGTCACAAAGTCCATAGCAATATGTGACCATGGGCGTGAAGGAATTGGCAGTGGTCGTAGCAGCCCGGCAGGTGGGCGATTGGAAGACTTGGCACGATTGCATTCGGGACATGACTTGACAAAGTGCTTGGTGTCCTCCGTAAGCGTAGCCCACCAGAATCGGGCGCGAATGAGTTGGAGGGTCTTGGTGATTCCTGGGTGACAGAACAACTTTGATGAATGGCATAATTCAAGAACCTCTTTTACCTTTTGATTGGGGACAAACAGGCGCCCCCTAGGACAGGTGGGTGGACGTGGCTCGGAGAGTTGGACTTGTTGGAGATCGAGTTCTAATTGAGTCAAAGAAAGACGTACGGTCTCAGGCAGGATGAACTCGACCTCTTCTGAGGGCCCTTCCTTGACCTCAAAGACCCGGGACAGGGCATCCGGCTTGGCATTCTTGGGCCCGGGTCTGTAAGAGAGGGTGAAACTGAACCGAGAGAAAAACATAGCCCACCTGGCCTGACGGGGATTGAGTCTCTTTGCTGTGCGAAGGTACTCCAGGTTTTTATGGTCGGTCCATACCAAAAAGGACTTCTTCGCACCTTCCAGCCAGTGCCTCCATTCCTCCAGGGCCATCTTGACTGCCAAAAGCTCACGGTCTCCCACGTCGTAGTTTCTCTCAGCGGGGGAGAGTGCCCTGGAGAAGTAAGCACAGGGGTGGATCTTACCATCTGTGCTGCGCTGACTGAGGATGGCGCCCACCCCGGTGCTGGATGCATCGACCTCCACAATGAATTGTTTCTCGGGGTCTGGAGAGTGCAAGATTGGAGCAGAGGAAAACAATGTTTTGAGCTTCTGGAATGATTGGTTGGCAACGGAGTCCCAGATGAACTTGGTCTTAGATGAGGTGAGAAAATGAAGAGGAGCTGCAACTGAACTGTAGTTCTTAATGAACCTCCTATAAAAATTTGCAAAACCGAGAAACCTTTGCAGCTGTTTACGATCCTTGGGCTTGGGCCAATCCACCACCGCTGATACCTTCCCGGGTTCCATGGATACTTGACCTGGAGAAATGTTGAACCCAAGGAATGAGGTGGACACTTGGTGGAAAGCACACTTCTCTGCCTTGACAAACAAGTTGTTCTGTAAAAGGCGGGTTAAGACAGCTCTGACATGGCGACGGTGAGAAATGCTATCTTGTGAAAAGATAAGTATGTCATCAAGGTAAACAAAAGCGTAAATGTTAATCATGTCACGAAGGACATCATTAACCAGGGCTTGGAAAACGGCAGGAGCGTTGGTGAGGCCGAATGGCATAACAAGATATTCATAATGGCCATCTGCAGTATTAAAAGCCGTCTTCCATTCATCTCCCCGCCGTATCCTGACCAAATGGTAAGCGTTGCGAAGATCCAGTTTGGTGAATATCTTAGCATTTTGGATTATATCAAAAGCAGAGTTCATGAGGGGCAGAGGATACTTGTTCTTTATGGTTATTTTGTTAAGTTCTCTATAGTCAATGCATGGACGAAGTGACCCATCTTTCTTCCCTACAAAGAAAAAACCTGCACCAGCGGGGGATGCTGAAGGTCTAATGATACCAGCTTGGAGGGACTCTGTTATATATTTCCTCATGGACTCTTGCTCGGGACCAGACAAAGAATATAATCTACCCCGAGGGGGGGTAGAACCTGGGATCAGGTCAATACCACAATCGTATGGACGATGTGGCGGAAGGGACGTAGCTTTTGATTTATTAAAGACCTCTTTCAAATCATGGTACTCTTTAGGTACCTGACTTAGATTAGGATAGGTCTCCTCATTGGCTGTGACAAGGGCTGGTGAACTGGGTTGGCTCTGAATACATGTAGAATAACACTCATTAGCCCATCCTACAATCTCTTGGTTCCTCCAATCGATTTGGGGGTTGTGTTTGCGTAACCAAGTGGAACCTAAAACCACTGGGAGTTGGGGTGAATCAATAACAATGAATCTGATCAGTTCCGAATGGTTGTTGGCTGACACCATGGTGACTGGAACAGTTTCAAGACTAGATTGACTTAAAGGATGACCATCTAAAGCGAGGACCTTATGGTTGTTAGGTGATGGAACAATGGTCAGATCTATGGATTTGGCAAAGGTTTTATCAATGAATTCCGTGTCGGCCCCTGAATCAATAAAAGCTGAGACGATGACGGGTTGACCACCCTTTATTATGAACTTGACCTTGGACTTGGACATGATAGGTGGAGAGGACTTGATCTTATGACTAAGACTCAACAGGAGCCTCTCTTCTCCTGCTGAGCCTGGTCTTTTACTGGACAATGATGACAATCATGACCGCCTTGACCACAATAAAAACAGAGATGGTACCTCCTCCGACGTTCTCGTTCCTGGGTGGTCAGACGACTTCTTCCTAGTTGCATGGGTTCCGTAGCATACAGAGGATCCTGAAGGCTCTTGGTTTGTTCCGTTTTAGGTTCATGATCCACAAGGTGATGTCTGGTTCTGGACATGGCTGTGGCCTTGCCTCGACTCTGTTCACGGTCACGCTCACGCTCACGCAGGCGAAGGTCAACACGGGTGGCCACCTCCTCCAGCTGGCGTAGGGATGAGGGATAGTCCATTGTTGCCAGCACATCCTTAACATCTTCATTAAGCCCCCTGAAGAAGGCGTCAGTGAGTGCGTGTTCATCCCAATGACTGTCTGCTGAAACAGAGTGAAAGTGAATGATGTATTTGGTTACAGAATCCTTGCCTTGTTTAATATCAAAAATTCTTCGGGCTGCCTCTCTCTCAGGGAGGATGGGGTCAAAAACCCGACACAACTCTTTGGAAAATTCAGAAAAATTACGACATACCACGCCACCTTTT
The DNA here is from genome assembly GCF_014905685.2 of Nematolebias whitei. Classification (NCBI taxonomy): domain Eukaryota; kingdom Metazoa; phylum Chordata; class Actinopteri; order Cyprinodontiformes; family Rivulidae; genus Nematolebias; species Nematolebias whitei. The sequence continues at coordinate 403 of NW_023622300.1, read as the reverse complement.
AACCATTCAGAAGTGCCCCACGTCTTGGCTCTTCCAGCGAGAAGTGAGACAGCATAAGCTACTTTAGCATGCTCAGTGGGAAAACATGAAGGTTGCAATTGAAATTGAATGTCACACTGAGTCAAAAATGGTCGACATTGCTCAGGCTCACCTCTGAAATGTTCAGGGGGGGCTAACCGTGGTTCTCTTGGTGCAGGAGTCAACAGGGTTTGGTTGATGACTTGGTTTGACTGTTGGGACAAAGCTTGAAGAGAAACAACCATTTCCTGAAGCCCTTTCTCAAGTTTACTAACAGCCCCTTCTACCTTAGAGCACCACTCTCGGGTTGGTGTTGGATCCATAATGGCCAGATTCTACTGTCATGAACCAGAGGCCGGATCGCAAACAACAACAACAACCACTG
>NW_023622299.1:0-4861 GCF_014905685.2 Nematolebias whitei | reverse complement strand
GTTTTCCTTCGCTGCAGCCGGCTGACTCCTCTCACCAGGATCACCCCTCCTGCAGTGAATCCATCCAGCTGGAACGTCTCCTCTCTTCTGAGTCCCCTTCAACCAGAGAAACGGTTAGTGGTTACCTTTCTCAGACATTTGCTCTCGCTTCTGTCTACTGCCTGGCCACTAACCGTTCTCTTCCTGTCTACAGACTCGTTCCAGCCTTTGACCCAGTGATCGACACCAGAACCAGACTCATTTTTGAGAAACGAGGGTTTCTATAATAAATTTTGTAATCTAAGTCTCTCTGTTGTGGTGATTTTGGTCCAGAATTGAAGGGGTTCGTTACAGAACTATCTGGCCAAAAGTCATGGACTATTCACCCTCTGCAGACTGGCGCTCTGGTGTCGAGGGCGCTATAGGTAAACTTGAGTCGGGCATGGAGGACATTGTCCGCATGTTAAAAACCTTAACACCTCAGACCACTAACCAAGACTCTGCCACTTCTCACTCTGCTTCTGGGTCAGTTCGGGAGCCTCGTCTTGCCCCCCCCGAACTATTTTCAGGGGAACCAGATCAATGCAGACCTTTCATTACCCAATGTGAAATTCATTTTCAGCTGCAACCCTCTTGTTTCACCACAGAAAGGTCTAAGGTGGCGTACACAATCTCTCTCCTCTCCGGCAAGGCCAAGAGGTGGGGAACTGCTGAGTGGCAGCGCGACTCTCCTATCTGCTACATTTTTCAGACTTTTGCCAAGGAGCTGTGTCGTGTGTTCGACCCAGTCCTTCCTGAGAGGGAGGCCGCCTGACGCCTGTTTTCCATCCGTCAAGGTAATCGCCGAGTAACTGACTACATCATTGACTTTCATTCAATTGCTTCAGGTAGCCATTGGAATGAGGAGGCGCTCACTGATGCTTTTTACCGGGGTCTCAACGACAACATCAAGGATGGTCTTGCTACCAAGCGCTACCCTGACTCTCTACAGGACTTGGAGGACTTGGCCACCAGGGTGGACCTTCGCTTGGCTGAACGATCAAGGGAGCGAGGATCATGCGCTCTTCCAGCCACCTCGATGGTTAGTGAACCTCCTCTGGAAGCCAAGACCCCTAAGTTTTTTCCTGTCTCTTCCCCTCTCCCTGCAGAGGAACCCATGCAGTTGGGCCGCAGTCGCCTCACTCCCGCCGAACGTGAAAGGCGGCGAAGGGGTCACCTATGCTTCTACTGTGGGGGGTCTGGACACATCATCTCTGTGTGTCCGGTAAAAGGACTCGCTCAGTAAACATGAGGAGAGGTTTACTGAGCAGGACTCTCTCATCCGAACTCTCCTCATCTGTCACCCATCCAGCCACCCTCTCCATTCCGGGTAAGTCCTCTATTCCTGTGAGGGTGTTTATTGACTCTGGGGCCGACACCGAATTCATGGATATTAGTTTCGCCATTAAAGCTGGTATCAATATTCTTGAGACGTCCAAAGAACACTCCGTGGTGGCCCTAGACGGTCATCCTCTGAACTCTTCATCGCAGATTACCGAACCTGTAACTCTTCATTTGGGGGGGAATCATAAAGAATCCATCAGTTTCCTGGTCATTGATTCCCCCCAGTCACCGGTGGTTTTAGGTGCCACCTGGCTCCAGAGACATAACCCTCATATTGACTGGAGAAAGGGAGAGATCCTGGGTTGGGCGGAGGAATGTTTATCCTCCTGCCTCATGGACGCTGTGGTAGTCAAAAACTCTGTTAAAAGTTCTGTGGAGTTTTATCCTGATCTCTCAAAGGTTCCCACTGAGTATCATGATCTGAAAGAGGTTTTTAATAAGGTTCGGGCAACATCTCTCCCTCCTCATCGACCATATGACTGTCCCATTGACCTCCTTCCTGGCTCTTCACCCCCTAGGGGTGCTCTTTATTCTCTCTCAGTTCCTGAACAACAATCCATGAGGGACTACATCAACGAGTCCCTTCAGGCAGGCATCATCAGGCCCTCCGTCTCTCCGGCCGGGGCAGGGTTCTTCTTCGTCGGGAAGAAGGACGGCTCATTTCGTCCATGCATTGATTACCGTGGACTAAATAAAATCACTGTAAAGAACAAATATCCATTACCCCTTATGAACTCTGCATTTGACCTCCTGCAAGGGGCTAAGATTTTCACTAAACTCGATCTCCGCAATGCTTACCATTTAGTTCGAATACGTGAGGGCGATGAGTGGAAGACCGCTTTCAATACCCCCACTGGACACTATGAATATCTTGTCATGCCTTTCGGGTTAACCAATGCACCAGCAGTTTTTCAAAGTTTGGTCAACGATGTTTTAAGAGATATGGTTAATCAATTTGTTTTTGTTTATTTAGACGACATTCTTATTTTTTCCAAAGATCTCCCCTCTCACCGTAAACAAGTTCGCGCTGTCCTTACCCGTCTTCTTCAGAATGGTCTTTTCGTCAAGGCCGAGAAATGTGATTTCCATGTCTCCACCACATCTTTTCTTGGTTTTGTCATTTCTCCTGATAAGATGGAGATGGACTGTAATAAGATTGCGGCGGTCGTGGATTGGCCGACCCCCCAAGGACCGTAAACAACTCCAGCGGTTCTTGGGGTTTGCTAATTTTTACCGTAGATTCATTAAAGGTTACAGTCTCATCTCCAAACCCCTCCACTCACTCACTTCCACTAAGTCGTGCTTCGTTTGGTCCCTGGTTGCTGAAGAAGCTTTTAACAAACTCAAAACCCTGTTCTCTTCCGCCCCCATTCTCCAGGCCCCTAACCCTGAGGAACCCTTCGTCGTGGAGGTGGATGCCTCCAGCACAGGGGTGGGGGCCATACTCAGTCAGCGCAGTAAGACGGGTCGTCTCCATCCCTGTGCTTTCTTTTCTAGGAGCCTGTCGGCAGCTGAACGCAACTACGATGTGGGGGATCGGGAGTTGCTGGCTGTCAAGCTCGCTTTGGAGGAGTGGCGTCACTGGCTGGAGGGCTCCAGATTTCCCTTCCAGGTGTGGACAGACCACAAAAATCTGGAGTATCTCAGGTCGGCACGCCAATTAAACCCCCGTCAGGCCAGGTGGGCACTTTTTTCTCTCGTTTTCATTTTACTTTGTCCTATCGTCCAGGAGAGAAAAATACCAAGCCAGACGCCCTGTCCTGCCTTGCTGAGGATGTCTCTTCTCCCTTGGAGGAGGAGAGTTTCATTCTACCCGAAGCTACCCGCCTGGCCATGACTCGTCTCGAGGATAACTTGAGAGCCTCCTGTCAGTCTCGTCCTCCTCCTCCCAACTGTCCTGACAACCGTCTGTTTGTTCCCCCAGAATGATTAATAAAGTCCTTGAGTTTTGCCATTCGTCCCGTTTATTTTGCCACCCGGGTCTTACTAAGACTCTCTCTGTGGTTCGGTCACAGTTCTGGTGGGATTCCTTGTTTAAAGACGTCCAGTCTTTCGTCCGCTCCTGTCCCCAGTGTTCACAGTCCAAGACGTCCAGGCGTCCTCCTGCTGGACTGCTTCGCCCTCTCCCCTGTCCTAAACGTCCTTGGTCCCACATTGGGATGGACTTTATAACCGGTCTCCCGGACTCTGAAGGTCATTCGGTCATTCTTATGGTCGTGGACCGTTTCTCTAAGATGACCCACCTGGTTCCCCTTCCCAAACTGCCCTCTTCTAAAGAGCTCGCTCACATCATGGCCCGAGAAGTGTTTAGACTCCACGGGCTTCCCCTTGACATTGTCTCAGATAGGGGTCCTCAGTTCGTTTCCCTCTTTTGGAGGGAGTTTTGCAGTCTATTAGGCATCTCCATCAGTCTCTCTTCAGGGTTTCATCCCGAGACTGATGGTCAGACTGAAAGAGCCAACCAGGAGGTGGAGAGTAAATTACGCCTCTTGTGTCACAAGGACCCCGACAAATGGTCCCTTGCTCTGCCCTGGGTTGAGCACGCACTCAATTCCCTCCCCTCCTCCGCCACTGGTCTCTCCCCTTTTTATGTTGTTTTTGGTTTTCAACCCCCGGTTTTTTCTCTCCAGGAGCGTGAGGCTGTGGTTCCCTCTGCTCACCTGATGGCTCTCAAATGCCAGAGGGCCTGGAGGAGAGCCAGACGAGCCCTACTGAAAACTACGGCGATTTATATTAAGAAAGCTGATCGCCGTAGATCTTGTCAACCCACCTATAAGGTGGGGCAAAACGTCTGGCTCTCCACCAAGAACCTTCCCCTCAAGGCCCAGTGTCGCAAACTCGCTCCCCGTTTTATTGGTCCTTTTCCCATCTCCAAGATTATCAATCCAGTCTCTGTACGTTTCACCCTACCCAAGTCCTTTCGTGTGCACCCCACTTTTCACGTCTCCTGCGTTAAACCCATCATCTCGTCCAAATTTCACCCTTCGGTTCGCTCCCCCCCACCCGCCCGCCTGATTGACGGGTCTCCTGCCTACACGGTCCATCGCCTCCTCCGTTCTAGGAGGAGGGGTCGCGGCCTCCAGTATCTGGTCGACTGGGAGGGTTATGGCCCTGAAGAACGCTCCTGGGTTCCTTCTCGACACATCTTGGACAAATCCCTCATCACTGCCTTCCACGCCAATCATCCGGACCAACCAGGTGGGACGCCAGGAGGCGTCCCTTGAGGTGGGGATATGTCACGATTCACGCCTGTCTGATTTAAATTATTTTCACTCTGTTCACTGCTTGGTGTCTGTGGACTCTTTTTCTTTTCTATCTTTCTCTTGTTGTTTGTTTTTCTTGGTTTTCAGACTTCCTGCTCTGCAGCACTCTTCTCCTCTCTGCTGGCTGCATGTGACTTTAAGTTTGTCTTCTCTTCACCACACTCCACACTGATTACTTCTCATTAGCTGCACCTGTTGCTGCACCCTTTATAAACCTGACCGGCTCACAGGGTGAG
>NW_023622298.1:0-4861 GCF_014905685.2 Nematolebias whitei | reverse complement strand
GAAATGCAAACGTGAGACGTCATTTATGTTTGACCCATCAAAATGAATGCGGTCATTTATTTACAGAATCAAAGTTTAACATCAAACATTTACATTAATTTGGCAAATTATGAAAATAACAACATAATCAATCAATCAGGAAAAATCACACGGCCATGATTTTTCCGTTGCTTCACCACAGACATTTATGAAACTGTACATTTATGATCTTTTACCCACACGGATGTGGATGAGCATTTTACACAGACATTTCTAAATATCTGGAAGAATATCTACTTGATAGAAAAGTTTAAAGATGGGAAAGGAGTTAAAGAAGAGTAAAAGATGGGGTTTGAGGGAGTGTGTTAACAGAACGGCACTCTCTGGGCTTTCTTCAGCTTTTCTTACGGTACACTTCGGTGGTGAAATCGACTCTTTTACCTGGAGATGTCTCAGGCGAGATTCCGTTTAACGCACCCTTCAGCGTCTCCGTAGGATGCTGTTACTCCTCCGGAGTAGCGGCGAGACTGTCCGACACAAGCTCACCTCAGTGGAAAATGTTATAATCCCATGAACCTCGGAAGAGCTCTGTTGTCATGTCAGGATCTTCCCGTCTCCCGGAACTGGGCTTCTCCGCACAGAACTGGACAGAACTGAACTCCACCGAACCGAGTGGAACCCTCCCAGCACTCCAGCAGAACTGAGTAGTTTACAGATCTCGAGCAGAGAGACGTAAACCAGGAAGTACTGACATTTTAAAGAGCTGTTTTTCCGGTCCATCTGGGAGTATTCCCATTGGCCAGAACCGACCAGACGGGGTGTGTTTTGTGACGTAAGAGGTTAGAAGACAGCAAGAATTGTTATGGGAAGATCAGAAATGTTCTCACAGTCAGAGAGAGTTTTGTTTTGGCGCGTTTCAGAAACAGGTGCAAAAACCTCTATATTTATGTCTGAGAGGATTCTAAAAACATGACAGTTCGTTCCAACAACTTGTTTTTGCGTTTGACTAAAACCTTGGACCAACGTACACTTGCTCATTCAAAAGCAGAAATCAGAAAAGGCATAATTACTCTGTAACAGCTTTGACATGAGTTCTAACTTTGCATGAGAATAAAAATCATTACACAGTTAATAAAATTGATTAGTTCACTGCAACATCTAAAATGGTTTGAACTAAGACATTTTGATTATCAACATTTGTAAAATAGTAATGATAATAAAAAAGAGAGTGTTCTTTCACATGAATCTTCAAGAGAGAAAGTCTCAGGATGGGTGAACCTGCATTTCTGGATTCAAATCAATGAAATGACAGTTCCTGTCCCACAAGGTTCTTAAGGTCAAGATTTTTGACCTTAGACTTAGTTTTTGACATGGGCCTAGTCCACTACAGTCCCCCCTTTGGAAATCATCACCTGTCCATGGGGATGAATTCCAACTATGGACTTACGCCTTCGACTGTCCTTGAAGCTTGAAGTAATCCAGCAAAGAAACAAGAGTCAAGAGTAATCCAGCAAGGAAAACAAAAGTCAAAAGTAATCCAGCAAGGAAAACCAAAGTCAAGGTAATCCCACAATGTTCTCGGTAATTCCATTGTGTTGATTATAATCCCACATCGTCTCGATAATTCCATTGTAGCAATGCTTTAACCCCTTGAAAACAGAGTCTGTAATCCACTGGAAAAAGTCATATAATCCACAATGGTAAATCCACAACGATTGGAAGTGTTGATTAATCAGCATACAGAGGGGTACCCTTGGGTTGAACTGAAGAAGCGGCCACTGGATGAAGAGTGGAGACCAACGTCAGGATTGCAGGTCGCCTCCAGCGAAGGTTGTCTCCAGCGACGTCCAGCCTGTGTCGTTCTGGTTCAAATGTGTCATGCAATTATGTGGTTTAAGGTGGGCTTATGAAGGTGATTTTACATAAGGCCTTAACTATATGCACCTGGTGTGTAAGCTATTATGGTTGGGAACAGCTACAACTACCAGTTAAGGGGTGGAGCATGCTGAAAAGGGGTAACTACAGGGGTTTAAGCCTATAGAAAAGGGTTCCAAACTACTTTTCCATTTCTAACTTGGGTTAAGTTAGCTTTACATGGCAAAATATAGTTTGGTTCAAATGTCTGTTGTCTTTTAGACGAACGACTTGCGATTGGGTGTTTGGTTTCCCCATAAATGTTTTTGGAAGTCTATGGCGAGACTTATCAAAAAGAATTAGCTATCCCCCCGAATAGAATTGTTCGAGTAGGTTCGGCTTAAGCGATGTGAGATCAATGTAGATTATGGTACTTAAGGTAACAATAATATACATTGACTCCGCAAGGATTGCAATTTAGCGAATGAACTGCATGTTGGCATGGTTAAAGTCCTCTTAGTCTCTAACTTAACTTACACACAAGATTCATTCTTACCTCAGAAACAACCAAAATCAACTAAACAACGTTTCAACACCGACAAGAGTAGTGACTAAGCATCTAGAAACATCGTTTCACTGCTTCCCCTCACCCTGGTTGTCAGTTTCAGTCACGCTGTCCCGTGTGAGTGGCTTCTTTGCGGACCCGCTTACGCGAGGCATAATCATATCGAGGTGCGCTGCATGGCGATCCACGTCGACTCAGAGTGACGTTTGGCCCCGGAACAGGGATGCGAGTATCCCACACAATACGAGGGTTATCGTCATTAGCAGGGCTATGATTAATGTGTCCGCGCTTGACCACGCATAGGTAATTGGTTGGATCGGGTTCTTAGTTGTGGACCTGAGGGACTTGAGAACTCGGTTTATTGGTTCCACGTCAACGACTTGGGTGCCTTAAAAACGGATCCTTCCCAGAGTCTCTGGATCTATGTCTATAGACATATTTCCCAGGTACTCTGAGTCATCCAGAGTCGCGTCCCATCGTTCCGGATCGAGGTGATAGAGCGTCAAATCACCAATGTGTATGGTCGTTCCCTGGGGAACACTGATCCACATCGTTTTGTCCGGTAACGTCAAAGGTCTATTTGCCCCGGGTTGGTCGTAGGCTATGATCGCCTTTCTTTGAGGAGCGTTCACTAGCCAACGAGAGCCAATTATTTCCGCTTTTGCATCTTTAGCCAGGTGTCGAGGCGTTACGGTCGTTGAGCACTTAGAATTTTCCGGAATAGGTGTTAATCCGCATATGCCCGCGGTTTTATTCCACATAAACGGTTTGCTCGGGCACAGATAGTGTATCTCCCGAGTGAGAACACACATCTGCAGGTTTGGAGCTAGGTAAACTGAGGGGTTGTCGTCGTGGTACGCAACCATCCTTGGTGTGTCAATTTGAACATGGTTTTCGCCGTGCCAATTGCCAACATTTACGACGTCACTGAGTCTATATATGCCGTTTGAGGGAATTATCGGTAGGTTGATAATGAACGCCATTTCCAACGTTTTGTGATTGACGTAGATTGGGATTGCCCTACCGAGAGTGTAAGCCAGGTGTGCCTGTGTTGGCGTAACTTTTTCGTGCGTCGCGGAGCTGAGGATGTCGTTCACCATCTGTAGAGAGACTAGATACGGTGGGATCCTACCGGTGGCTAGTGTATCTACCGACGAACTGATATCTCTAAGCATGTCAGCAAAAATCCTATCCATTAGGTGTGCGACAGCGTAATCCGCTTCAACCTTAAGGGCTAACTCATTTACCGCATGTACGAGGGCTTTGATTTCCTGGGTGGCACCCAAGAGGGTGAAGATTACCAGGAGTGGTACTATCATTGTCCTATGGAAACACAAAGAGATAGGTCTTAGCTTCGTAGTGGTCAAGGGTAGGTCCTGTGAATTTAAACTATGGTTAAGTTTCTTATCCATTAGTTATCTTCTGCTTGGATGACCCTTATTCCCACGAGGTCAGATTTTGTGAGATCTTTGTCTTCTGAGGAGTTATTGCACGCCTTGTGTGGTTTAACCTGTTTCGATGTACCCATTTAACAGTTGGCTCTTTTTGGCCTTTACTGATTTTTATCTGGTAGATAATTGGAGACACTTTGTCGATTATCAGATGGGGTCCAGTCCATCTGGGCATCAGCTTACGGGCGAGAGTTCCGGTCCCGGACTCTCTTCTCCCAGTTTTGGGTGCAAACGTGTAGTACCAGACCCTGTCTCCCACTTGGAGTTCCTCGTGAGAGGCCTTTTGGTCGTAGTACGCTTTGCGTCCTTCAGCTGATTTTTCCAGGTTTTTCTGTGCGAAAGCAAAAGTGTTTTTAAGGTGTCTTTCCAAGTCTTTCATGTATTGTTGTGTAGTGTAGGCTGTTGCCATGGCAGCATCGCCTGGTTGGTACAACAGGTGTAGAGGGAGAGTCATTTGTCGACCCGTCATCATCTCGAAAGGAGCGATGCCAGTCGACGTGTGTGGAGTGGCCCTTATGGCCATGAGGACCAGAGGGAGTTTCACGTCCCAGTCCTTGTGGTTTGCGGCTACGTATTTTTTCAAAATACTCACCACAGTCCTGTTTGCTCTCTCAACCTGGCCTGAAGCCTGTGGGTGGTAGCCAATATGGAAGTTGGCTTTGACGCCTAGCGTCTTCCACAGTTCCTTCATTACTTCACCTGTGAAGTGTGTACCTTGGTCTGAGTTCACCCTAAGGGGAAGTCCAAACCTTGAAAATACATGATTCATTAATAACATAGCAGTGGTTTGTGCTGTGTCATTAGGGGCTGGTAGACATTCTACCCATTTGGTAAACGCGCAGGTTACCGTGAGAAAATATTTATTTCCACTAGAGGTCTTAGTGAGTGGTCCGACCCAGTCAATCTGGAGGTCCGACCATGGAAATGCAATGCCTCTACTATGCAGTGGTGCTCTGTGAAGTGGTCTGGATGGTTGAAACTGGCCACAGATCAGGCACCCTTTTATGTAGTC
>NW_023622297.1:0-4861 GCF_014905685.2 Nematolebias whitei | reverse complement strand
CCCCTGCTGAGCACCACCTCAGCTCTACCTGAGCTCCTCACACCGAAGCTGGGAGAGCTGAGTGAAGCTGACACCCCACCCACTTCCAAAATTAAAGCAAATAGTCTGAATGGTTAGTGCTCCGTTAGTGCTGGTTTGTGCCGTTAAAATTTTCGTTAGTGCTGCTTTGCTTTATGAGATATTAAAGATTAATTTTTAGGTCATCCAAAGGTCACCATCCCCCCATGTTGCTCCAAAACAGACGGGAGTGGTCTATTTTTTTAGTGCTTCGTTAGTGCTCGTTTGTTCCGGTGAAACTAGCGTTTGTGCAGCTTTAGTTTATGAGATATTAAGAATTATAATTTCGCCCGATGACGTCACCATCCCCCCATGTTGCTCCAAAACAGACGCGAGTGGTCTACTTTTTTAGTGCTTCGTTAGTGCTCGTTTGTTCCGGTGAAACTAGCGTTTGTGCAGCTTTAGTTTATGAGATATAGATTTTTCTTTCAGGTCATTAGCGATGACTTAAATTGATGACGTCTGTGGTTTTCACTGAACATCAACACCACAAAGAAAGCATTTCTTAATTCTGTTTTTATCATGCAAGTTAAATGCTGTTTTATGTGCTGCTGTAAAATGTGTGCCTTCTCATGTAGTTCGCACTTTATTCCTTAATAAAGATTTTAAATTTTGTTTTTTTGTCTCATTTAAAGACATATGCTTTAGATGGCAAAGTCAACCAAGTCCAATAGCCTGCATTTTGCTTTTTCAACAGTAATATTTTCTCATAAATGGGATGGATGGGAAAAAAAACGGAAGTGCATGGCACGTATGTCATTGGCTGAAAGTTCATTTATCCAAGTGATTTACTTTTGTTTAAATACAATTTAATATGCAGCGAGCTTTAAGTTCTATTGACATTTAATGTAAGAATTTTGGAAAAGAGCATTGAACATTTGGCAACTTTGATATGTTAACGTTTTCACATAATGTCATAGGGATTGGCTCTGCCCACGTGATGACCATCACGACCCTCACCTCAGTGAGCAGGTGACTTTTTGGCGGTAAAGCAAGAGAAATCTGAATTTCCCATTCAACATTTTCCATGGAAAAGTAGCTGTTAAAACATTTAAGTGTGTTGAAGAAAAATTTAAAATCCTTCTATTGCCCAACCCTCTGTTGAACTTTATTTTTACAAGGTAAGTAAACTACTAATGTTGAGGTTTTAGATAAAACACTGAATAACTGTTGGGACTGCAATCCAGCCCCCGATTAGCAGAGAAGGACACATGGTTGTGTCCCTTACATATATATTTCTGTATATCCACAATTTCATTACGTTTTAAGTCCAGAGATTTAAAACAGATTTAAACAAATATTCTTCAAGGCTTAATCTTGCAGCTTTTACATTCATATTCAGTCATGGATGTTAAGGAACATCAATAGCCCAGACAGGACAATTTTTAGAACAGATACTTCAATTGAAATTAATTGAAATTTCACTTCAGTGATTTAAAAAAAAAATGCAATGTTGAACAGAAAAAAAATGCGTAATCACAATTCAGCATCAATGTCACACAGATGTAAGAGAGAATACTAATTTAAACATAAATTGAGTTGTGAAAGAATGCTGGAATAAAGCTTGTGCAATTATACAGGCCAGAATACTTTTTTTAATGCTAACCAAAGCCTTTTTATTCTTTAACTAGATGCCTCGACAGCCAGCAATACACAGGGATTCCCTTTTTGCATTTCTCTGCAAATCAAAACAGGCTATCTTTCAAAATAACAAAATAGCCACTCCATCTTCCACTATTTGGACAGAATTAAGTCAGCAGCTGGAAAACAAGATGTCTCCAAAAGCTCTGTACACTTTTGTAAAAACAAACAGACACAACATCTGGTCATGAGGACACCAATATCTCCCTGCACACTAGGCAGTCCAAGAGGTTCATGTCTGGAAACCTTCGTGCACAGATTTCAAAAGACCTGTGTGAGGGCAGGATGGAGCCAGCCGTATGGAGGTCAGCGAAGGCATCCGATTTGATGGATATTGGAGATCCTGAGCCAAGTCACCTGCCAAATTTGGCCACCCTACGAAAAGCTAAGCAGGAGAGAAGAGATCAGGAATTAGGTGACAAAGATCCCATTTTGTCTTTGCAGTTATTAAAACATAGCACACCTCACAGTGGTAGTATAAGAGACATTGGTCTGGACAAGTTCTTCTGCCACTATTGGAGTCCAACACAGCTACATGTATATAACACATTGTCCAAAAAATGTCCCTCTGTAGTTTGCTTTGATCCAACAGGCTCAGTTGTGAGAAGACTGGTGAGACCAAATGGAACATCTGGCCACATCTTCTTATATCAAGGTGTTCTGACAGGGGACAACTGCTCGGTCCCAGTTGTGCAAATGCTGTCAGAGAGACACGACATAAATGCAGTTGCAACATGGCTGACAGAATGGCTTCGTACAGGTGCTGCTGTACCAAAGGAAGCCGTGAGTGACTTCTCCCTGGCTATTCTCGGTGCTCTGGTGAGGGCCTTCACTCCTTACCCTGATCTGAAGGCATACATTAACGAATGTTTCCGTCTGCTACTTGGAAACAAGTCAGCAAACTGTCCTCCATGTTTTATCAGAGTTGATGTGGCACACTGCATAAAGATGATCTGCCAGTGGGACTGCCTGAAAAACAAGTCACACCGTGTCAAAGACTTCTTTGTCAGAGCAATAGCCAAGCTTCTACAATCACAGTGTTTGGACCATGCAAAACAGCTGATACATGCGATCACTGTTGTGGCCCTCAGTGAGGCAGAGGGTGATGATAGCTCTGGAGTTCCTCTGGAATCAGAGAGGTGCAAAAAATATCTAAAAACACAGATAACAGAAGACTCCATCATTCCAGCCGAAGACACAAAGGAAGTGCATCAAATGGAACCTTTAGACGAGATCCAGACTGACCTTCGAGACTGGGTATCAAACATATGCGAGAAGAGCAGGTCACTCGCTGCAGCCAATGGGGACAGGGATAACATCCATTTCCTCCCTGAGATTGTTCCACACATTATAAGACTTGCAAGTTACTTGCCACTTTGGACAGGAGTAATGGTCCCCCTCTTCAGAAGCACTAGCCTCACTGCAAGCTCAGCCACTGTGGAAGCAGAATTCAAAAGTGTAAAACATGGCCTTTTTAAACATGAGAACTTGCCCATTAGACTTGATCGATTTATTTCTCGTCATCTTTCCTTCATCGAAGGAAAAATGAGGATTTGTTCTGGGAAAGTAAAACATGAAATAGCTGGATTAACAAAAGTTTCAGAAACAAACTCTGCTTCCATGAGCACCCACAGTGCTGAAGCCAAGAGAAGAATAGATTCTCACCATTCTCCAGAACTTGATGAAACAAACATTCCGCCAACAGATGAAGATGTGGTAGAAAACTGGAGGGGACTAATTCTTCCACCGAAAAAAAGGAAGAGGACTTCATATCTTACTTCCTGCACTGAATGGCTCCATGCAGATCCATCTGTTCGGGGACAACCCCATCTTGCAGCTTGTGAAAGCCATTACTGCAGATAGTGTGACCCCAAAGATATACTCACAGAGGGCAGAGCTGCTTAGTGCAATGTTTCAAAAAATCGAGTTGAAGTCTGGAGCCCACCAAATCGATGCCCAGTGCAATATCTCCACTGTCATTGGTAAAACAATGAGAAATGTATCAAACATTTACCTGTCTAAACACTGCTCTTCTCAGTACTGCCAGCTAAACAAAGGAACAACTAGGGAAGTACCATTTGTTTCTCCTGACATTTCTGTCCTGATGAAGTCTGGCTTGGCTCAGCTTGGTACTTCAGTCGAAAATGGACTCTTACTTCCAGAGTCTACCTGCCTTCGCCAACTACAGAAAGAATCAGAATGTCCAGTTGCATTCAAAACAGGAGACAGCACGTCAGGGAAAATACTCTGTGCAGGAACTCTAACTCACAGCTACCAAATTGGAGAAATAGCATGGATTGTCACTGACCTCTTACAAACTACTCAGTTTACTTTGAGTGAATTTCCCTCCGTTGTGGCTCTCCAAGGAAAGACATTCACTTTGAGAGGAGTCATCGTTTTCAAGGGAAGCTTGACCAAAGATGTTATGGGACATTACACTGCATACTGCCGTAGAGCTCCGTGTGTGTGGGAGCTTTATGATGACCTGGCAAAAGCAGTGAAGACGGTGTCAGAGAAGGAAAAAATTCAACCACATGCAGCATTATACACAGCAGACTGAATGCTGTGAATGAACACATTCCACTTGGAAGTTTTCAGAAGCCCAGGTCAAAAGCAAATAGTTTGTTATTGTTTGATATTATAATTTATTTATAGTCAGACCATAAACAGGTTGTGTTTTATGTTTTTTGTGACCAATTATTACATGGCAAAGTATGTTTAAGTGTACCAATGGTGGTTTATTGAAATGTTTTAGTTTGTAATTCTTTTCCTATTACATCTCTCAAAAATATTTTTTTTTCAAAGAGTTTGTATACCTGTTATATACAAAATATATTACTTTACAATTATCAACAAGTCCCTTTTTCGTTTTGTTGTGACCATGTCTCAGTGTGAAAAAAAGATGTTCAATCTTTAAACATCAGAATGTTCAATTGTTAAAAAAAAATCATTTTCCAAAAGAAAAGTGTTTGTTATTCTTTGAAAGTATAATGTATATTACATTTTCAAACATTACATTGGATATATGTGATCTTAGAAGTCATGGTTCATTACTTTTTTCAATTAATTATAATCGAAAACCTTTACTGCTCCACAATAAGGAAATTTTGGTGTCCGCAACAAACCATAAAGAAATGAAAGTATACAGGTTCATGTCATTAAA
>NW_023622296.1:0-4862 GCF_014905685.2 Nematolebias whitei | reverse complement strand
TTTGTTCTTCAAGACTTGGTCCACAGTGGTTACCAAGGTGTCAAGGCAGACCACATTGAAGTTTCTTCTGATGGCTCATGGATTTGGTTTGTAGTGACTTGATGGCCATCTGGACTGGCATCAACTCCCTAGTGGGGGAATATGGGGCATGAAGATGGGTTCCTTTAACTGACCTCTGACCCTTGAGTTGTTTTCCAAACTCACCATGATTTGTTGTCTTTAAAGTTACTTTTGACTTCAACAATATCTGTTGTTTTTCACACATTCACCGTCATTGGACAGTCAGCTACAGTCTGACTAATGTTCCCCTTTTTCTTATGCTTTTAAGAAAGAAAAAACAAATCATTAATGAGGTTTGCTTATTTGAATTTGACAGGTGTGAACATGAATACTTTTTATTAGTTTTCAATCATTAAAATGAAATTGTGTGGAATAATATAATGTGTTTAACATATTTCTTTCTCCTGTTTTTCAGAAGATAGCTTTTCGTTTGAGACACTTGTTGAAAGCTCTTTGAGCTGGAGCTGTTTGCTTCATAGGAGAAGTCATAATGTTCTTAAGAGTAGTCAAAATATCTTCTGAGAGCTGCTGTTTTTACACAAACTCTCTTTGTGTGACAAAACAGTTTGTCTTGGACTTCCGAACCTGACCAGTTCCACTTTGGATCCCGATCCTGCTGTAGTTAAACATGTTTGCTCAATTACAATTTCTTAGAAAAAAAAAAATAGAAGTTAAATAACGACAGAAGATGAAGCATTTTTCTCACTGCAAGACTCACGTTCTTGGCTTGAAGTCTAAGCCGGCTGAAGGTGCAGATGGACGGCACCTTCTCATCAGATGTTGTCCTCACTGACCCCTGAAGCAGTCACGCTGATGTTCAGCTACCTTGGGCAGGGTTGTGCCTGGCGAGTCCTTCTCATGGTGTATCCTGGTCTGATCCACCAGCAGAACCCCAGAAAGACAAGTGATCTAGTGCCCTCAAGCTGACCCGGTAAGGAGCAGAAACCTGATGACATGATGCAATTCTTGGTCTGGTTAGGATTCTTAGCTGATGCAACTTGATAAATCATTTCCTGGCTTGCAGTGATAGTAAATTATTTATCTGATCACATTAAATAACTTCTTTTAACCAAAATCCAAAGCAAACTTTGTCTAAATTTGTGCATGCATAAAACCCCAAATAGTTCCAGCTCAAAGAGTTAATTTTGCCTTAGATGAAATAATTAAGCCTTGATTGATTGATTAATTATTGTTTGCTTATTGTTGTTAATTCTTAGTTTGATTGATTCATTTTGTAAATCTTTGGTCTTTTCATTTGAATGAATAATCAATTATCATGGTATGGGACTCCCTGTAATTAACAGATTCTACTTCACTGAGTTCTGATTATTAAAGGGTGAATATATTAATGAAGTTGTTGGTCCAGATGGTGCCCCACTTTAATGAGTGCTAAATAAATCAAAATAAATGTAATGGAGGGGAGTGGAGAAAGTGTCACCTTTCTTCCTCCAGGTCACTCCATAACTGCTACAATGTGAACCTCTAGGATTATCAGTTAATGTGAAGGTGACAAAAAAAAAAAAAAAAGAAACTGTCCATATGACTTGACTGAAACTTGTTGGATTGTATACCTGGATTGTTGAGCCTGGACTTTGTTGGTCACAAAACTATCTCTAAAGAGGTTGGACTCCACCAGTCCACAGTCAGACTGATTGTGTACAAACTGAAGAACTCCAAGACCATTGTTCCCTCCCCAGGAGTGGTGGACCAACAAACATCACTCCAAGAGCAAGGTGTGGAATAGTCAGCGAGGTCATAAAGAACCGCAGGGTAACTTCTAACAAGTGAAGGCCTCGCTCACATTAATGTTGATGTTCATGACCATCAGGAGAACTCTGAACAACAATGGTTCATGGCAGGTTGAAGGAGAAACCACTGCTCTCCAACAAGAACATTGATGCTCGTCTGCAGTTTGATAAAGATCACGTGGACAAACCAGAAGACTGTTGGAAGAATGTTTCGTGGACGGAGGAGACCAAAACAGAACTTTTTGGTTTAAATGAAAAGAGTTATGGTTGGAGAAAGGAAAACAGCATTCCTGCATAAGATCCTCATCCCATCTGTGAAACATGGTGGTGGTAGTATCATGGTTTGGGTTATTTTGCTGCATCTGGACCAGGACGGCTTGCCAGCATTAATGGAACAATGAATTCTGAATTATATCAGAGAAATCTAAAGGAAAATGTCAGAACATCTGTCCATGAACTGAATCTTAACAGAAGGTGGGTCATGCAGCAACACAATGACCCGAAGCACAAGATGTTCTACCAAAGAATGGTTCAAGAAGAATAAAGTTCATGTTTTGTAATGGCCAAGTCAAAGTCCTGACCTTAATCCAATCCAGATGTTGTGGAAGGACCTGAAGCTGCAGGTAATGTGAAGAAACCACCAACATCCAGAGATGAAGCTGTTCTGTACGGAGGAATGGACTAAAGTTCCTCCAAGCAGGTGAGCAGGACTGATCAACAGTTACCAGAAACATTTAGCTGCAGTTATTGCTGCACGGGGGTGTCACACCAGATACTGAAAGTAAAGGTTCACATACTTTTGCTACTCACAAATATGTAATATTGGATCATTTTCCTCAATAAATAAATGATCAAGTATAATATTTTTGTCTCATTTGTTTAACTGAGTTATCTTCATTTACTTTTAGGACTTGTGTGAAAATCTGATGATGTTTTAGTTCATATTTATGCAGAAATGAAGACAATTATAAAGACTTAACAAACTTTCAAGCACTACTGTATATATTAATTTCTTTGTTTCATGACAATGCGTTATATTTCTTGGCTGCATAATGCCAAAAAAAAACAACTGGTTGTCTAACCCAGTATAGATGCTAAGCAACTAAGCACAGGCAGTCCTCAGCTTGAGAAAATCTTTCAGCATTCAAAAGAAGTGACTCTGAGACAGGTGCTTTACCTAAGGTCACAAATGAAAAATCCACTTTCTTCTAAGAGCCTTGAGAGCAGATCATTAAAATTGATCATAAACATAATCTTCCCGAACAACCTTAGACCCTGTTCCATCTCCAGCACTCACAGCATCATGGGTGGTCTGCTAAAGCCTTATATTTTTAGAAAAGGCTCTATGATTGTTTCCTGTTGTCCTGTCTTTAAACACACAATGTCATAAAGATAGTAACAGCGTCGAGGTTACTATGCTGCGAGGACGACGTGAAGACCGACAGAGGTGTACAATCTGGCACTTTGTAAAAAGGGCAGAGAGAATGACTCACAGGATGACTCAGACCCAAGGAAAAAAAAGATTAAGTTGAAGGAAAGAAGATGCCTATACAGAAGTGAGAATTGTTTAACGACTCATTTCTTCTGACCGTAAGATATAGACTTACAAATTCAAGATTGAAAAGAAAGTTTCTTTTCTGTGACCAAAACTGGTAACCAACTGACTTTAATCAAAGAACAAGATGGAGGGGATTCTGAAAGATCAGGCTGAGTAATAATAATATTTCAATTTCATTTAATTTTATTATTCTTAATATTATTATTATTATTATTAATATTATTATTATTATTATCAATGAGAATGAGAGAGGATTTACCACGGAATACAGCAGTGATCAATAACAATCTTACATCTACGCTTGGCAGACTGCAGCTTTTCAAGTCATCTGTGTGGAAGCTGCAGCAGGAGCGCTCAAACGGGAAGAGGAGGCACAGATCCCGGTTGAAGAAGAGAGGTTGCCAGGCGGGGGTGTTAGTAAGGCTTGAAGCTAACGCTAAGGCTAGCAGACTACCGATACCCTCTCTCTTTCTGTCAAATGTCCGCTCTTTGGATAACAAGATGGATTTGCTTGAGTGGGTGCCTCAGAGATGAGGAAATATGCTGTACTTTGTCTCATGGAATCATGGATTAACAGCGACATGCCAGACTCAGCGTTCCAGCTGGATGACAGACGGCTTTTTTTGAGTGGACCACTGCAGCGAGCTCACGGGGAAGTAACAGGGAGGCGGAGTATGCGTTTATGTGCTTAAAAGTTGGTGTACAAACTGTACTCTGATTAACAGCTCTTGCTCCAAGGCTTTGGAGCAGCCAATAGTGAAATGTCGACCACATTATTTACCCCGTGAGTTCACAGCGGTGTTTATAATAGCTGTTTGCATAGCCCCGGATGCTAATGCTAAAGATGCCCTGCAGGAGCTATATGATACTATTAGCTCGCTGCAAAACAAACACCCTGAGGCATTTTACGTGGTAGCTAGTGACTTTAACCATGTAAATCTGAGGGACACCCTGCCAAGATTTTATTAGCATGTGGTCATTCCTACACGAGGAAATACCATGCTGGACCATGTTTACACCAACATAACGAACCAGGGCCAGAGTGGGACTCATTTTCAGCCCTGGAGTTTCAGCCTCAGAGTGGCCCAATTTAGATCACAACCTATTATTATTAAAATCATGCAATTATAACATTATTTCAGGGAGCAATTCTAGAATATGCACATTTAATGGGGTTTAGCCCCCAGTGCAGACAATGGCTCTTGGCTTGAACAACACGGCAGCCATTGGTGTCAGAATCATTTGTGATGTGGGAGGGGCACCCTGGGGGGGTAATCTGGGGGTCCTCCCCCAGAAAACTTTGAATAAATTAGATGCCATTTTCTACATTCTGGTGTATTTAAAAGGTTTGTTTAACATCTAGTTTTACCTACATAAGTAAACAATTCAATAACTATTTTAGAGTTAATGGCACAACAAGAAGTAGCCTGACTAACAGCTCTCCTTGTGTAGCCAATATGAAACAATAATAATAATCACTCCTTCTTACCAATGGC
>NW_023622295.1:0-4863 GCF_014905685.2 Nematolebias whitei | reverse complement strand
TCAGTGGTTGTTGTTGTTGTTTGCGATCCGGCCTCTGGTTCATGACAGTAGAATCTGGCCTGAATGGATCCAACACCAACCCGAGAGTGGTGCTCTAAGGTAGAAGGGGCTGTTAGTAAACTTGAGAAAGGGCTTCAGGAAATGGTTGTTTTTCTTCAAGCTTTGTCCCAACAGTCAAACCAAGTCATCAACCAAACCCTGTTGACTCCTGCACCAAGAGAACCACGGTTAGCCCCCCCTGAACATTTCAGAGGTGAGCCTGAGCAATGTCGACCATTTTTGACTCAGTGTGACATTCAATTTCAATTGCAACCTTCATGTTTTCCCACTGAGCATGCTAAAGTAGCTTATGCTGTCTCACTTCTCGCTGGAAGAGCCAAGACGTGGGGCACTTCTGAATGGTTAAAAGGTGGCGTGGTATGTCGTAATTTTTCTGAATTTTCCAAAGAGTTGTGTCGGGTTTTTGACCCCATCCTCCCTGAGAGAGAGGCAGCCCGAAGAATTTTTGATATTAAACAAGGCAAGGATTCTGTAACCAAATACATCATTCACTTTCACTCTGTTTCAGCAGACAGTCATTGGGATGAACACGCACTCACTGACGCCTTCTTCAGGGGGCTTAATGAAGATGTTAAGGATGTGCTGGCAACAATGGACTATCCCTCATCCCTACGCCAGCTGGAGGAGGTGGCCACCCGTGTTGACCTTCGCCTGCGTGAGCGTGAGCGTGACCGTGAACAGAGTCGAGGCAAGGCCACAGCCATGTCCAGAACCAGACATCACCTTGTGGATCATGAACCTAAAACGGAACAAACCAAGAGCCCTCAGGATCCTCTGTATGCTACGGAACCCATGCAACTAGGAAGAAGTCGTCTGACCACCCAGGAACGAGAACGTCGGAGGAGGTACCATCTCTGTTTTTATTGTGGTCAAGGCGGTCATGATTGTCATCATTGTCCAAGTAAAAGACCAGGCTCAGCAGGAGAAGAGAGGCTCCTGTTGAGTCTTAGTCATAAGATCAAGTCCTCTCCACCTATCATGTCCAAGTCCAAGGTCAAGTTCATAATAAAGGGTGGTCAACCCGTCATCGTCTCAGCTTTTATTGATTCAGGGGCCGACACGGAATTCATTGATAAAACCTTTGCCAAATCCATAGATCTGACCATTGTTCCATCACCTAACAACCATAAGGTCCTCGCTTTAGATGGTCATCCTTTAAGTCAATCTAGTCTTGAAACTGTTCCAGTCACCATGGTGTCGGCCAACAACCATTCGGAACTGATCAGATTCATTGTTATTGATTCACCCCAACTCCCAGTGGTTTTAGGTTCCACTTTGTTACGCAAACACAACCCCCAAATCGATTGGAGGAACCAAGAGATTGTAGGATGGGCTAATGAGTGTTATTCTACATGTATTCAGAGCCAACCCAGTTCACCAGCCCTTGTCACAGCCAATGAGGAGACCTATCCTAATCTAAGTCAGGTACCTAAAGAGTACCATGATTTGAAAGAAGTCTTTAATAAATCAAAAGCTACGTCCCTTCCGCCACATCGTCCATACGATTGTGGTATTGACCTGATCCCAGGTTCTACCCCCCCTCGGGATAGATGATATTCTTTGTCTGGTCCCGAGCAAGAGTCCATGAGGAAATATATAACAGAGTCCCTCCAAGCTGGTATCATTAGACCTTCAGCATCCCCCGCTGGTGCAGGTTTTTTCTTTGTAGGGAAGAAAGATGGGTCACTTCGTCCATGCATTGACTATAGAGAACTTAACAAAATAACCATAAAGAACAAGTATCCTCTGCCCCTCATGAACTCTGCTTTTGATATAATCCAAAATGCTAAGATATTCACCAAACTGGATCTTCGTAACGCTTACCATTTGGTCAGGATACAGCGGGGAGATGAATGGAAGACGGCTTTTAATACCGCAGATGGCCATTATGAATATCTTGTTATGCCATTCGGCCTCACCAACGCTCCTGCCGTTTTCCAAGCCCTGGTTAATGATGTCCTTCGTGACATGATTAACATTTACGCTTTTGTTTACCTTGATGACATACTTATCTTTTCACAAGATAGCATTTCTCACCATCGCCATGTCAGAGCTGTCTTAACCCGCCTTTTACAGAACAACTTGTTTGTCAAGGCAGAGAAGTGTGCTTTCCACCAAGTGTCCACCTCATTCCTTGGGTTCAACATTTCTCCAGGTCAAGTATCCATGGAACCCGGGAAGGTATCAGCGGTGGTGGATTGGCCCAAGCCCAAGGATCGTAAACAGCTGCAAAGGTTTCTCGGTTTTGCAAATTTTTATAGGAGGTTCATTAAGAACTACAGTTCAGTTGCAGCTCCTCTTCATTTTCTCACCTCATCTAAGACCAAGTTCATCTGGGACTCCGTTGCCAACCAATCATTCCAGAAGCTCAAAACATTGTTTTCCTCTGCTCCAATCTTGCACTCTCCAGACCCCGAGAAACAATTCATTGTGGAGGTCGATGCATCCAGCACCGGGGTGGGCGCCATCCTCAGTCAGCGCAGCACAGATGGTAAGATCCACCCCTGTGCTTACTTCTCCAGGGCACTCTCCCCTGCTGAGAGAAACTACGACGTGGGAGACCGTGAGCTTTTGGCAGTCAAGATGGCCCTGGAGGAATGGAGGCACTGGCTGGAAGGTGAGAAGAAGTCCTTTTTGGTATGGACCGACCATAAAAACCTGGAGTACCTTCGCACAGCAAAGAGACTCAATCCCCGTCAGGCCAGGTGGGCTATGTTTTTCTCTCGGTTCAGTTTCACCCTCTCTTACAGACCCGGGCCCAAGAATGCCAAGCCGGATGCCCTGTCCCGGGTCTTTGAGGTCAAGGAAGGGCCCTCAGAAGAGGTCGAGTTCATCCTGCCTGAGACCGTACGTCTTTCTTTGACTCAATTAGAACTCGATCTCCAACAAGTCCAACTCTCCGAGCCACGTCCACCCACCTGTCCTAGGGGGCGCCTGTTTGTCCCCAATCAAAAAGTAAAAGAGGTTCTTGAATTATGCCATTCATCAAAGTTGTTCTGTCACCCAGGAATCACCAAGACCCTCCAACTCATTCGCGCCCGATTCTGGTGGGCTACGCTTACGGAGGACACCAAGCACTTTGTCAAGTCATGTCCCGAATGCAATCGTGCCAAGTCTTCCAATCGCCAACCTGCCGGGCTGCTACGACCACTGCCAATTCCTTCACGCCCATGGTCACATATTGCTATGGACTTTGTGACTGGATTACCCCCTTCTGAAGGTAATTCAGTGTTATTGACCATTGTGGACCGTTTTTCTAAAATGGTCCACCTGGTTCCTCTCCCCAAGTTACCTTCTTCCAAGGAGCTCAGCGTTATCATGGCCAAGGAGGTTTTCAGGCTCCATGGGCTCCCCCAGAACATTGTGTCTGACCGAGGTCCCCAATTCATTTCCAAGTTCTGGAGGGAGTTTTGCAACCTGCTAGGGATCTCGGTCAGCCTCTCGTCAGGTTTTCATCCCCAAACGGATGGACAATCTGAGCGTACCAACCAGGAGGTGGAGACCAAGCTTCGGCTCCTCTGCGAGGGGGACCCGAGGAAATGGACGTCCAACCTCCCTTGGATTGAACAAGCAATCAACTCTCTTCCATCCTCTACATCAGGTATTTCACCCTTTCATGTTGTCTTTGGATTCCAACCCCCTGTTTTTTCAGTCCAGGGGAGAGAAGCTCGGGTTCCCTCTGCACGACTCGCAATTTTACGTTGCCAGCGAGTCTGGAGAAAAGCCAGGAGAGCCCTAATTTTGGCCACCAAAAGGTACGTTCGGGGGGCTAACCGCAGGAGAACGCCTCAACCATTGTACAAGGTGGGCCAGAAAGCGTGGCTCTCCACCAAGGACCTTCCTCTCCGTGTGGAATCTAAGAAACTAGCACCACGTTTCATTGGTCCTTTTCTGATTACCAAAATAATCAATCCTGTCTCTGTTCGCTTACAGTTACCCAGGTCCATGCGCATTCATCCAACGTTTCATGTCTCAAGACTCAAGCCATTTGTCCTGCCACGTTTTCGACCCACCACCGACCTCCCACCACCCGCCCGACTCATTCAGGGGAGCCCAGCCTACACGGTCCGACGCCTTCTTCGATCCAGAAGGTGGGGGAGAGGACTCCAGTATCTGGTAGACTGGCAGGGGTACGGCCTGGAGGAACGTTCCTGGGTGCCCTCACGCAATATTCTGGACAAAACCCTCATTAGAGACTTTCATCGACTGAACCCTCCCCAGCCTGGTGGTCCTTCAGGAGCCGGACCTTGAGGGGGGGGTTCTGTCATAGCTCTGCTCTCTGTCAGCTCCTCTGTCATGCTGCACACTCAGTAATCACTCAACTCATGTCACCTGTCACCGCTCATTATCCCACAGCTCCACCACCTGGTCCAGTCAGTACTTAAGTTCACTCATTCCTCTCAGTCTGGGCCATATTCTCTATCCTGTCTCATCAGCAGTAGACTTTCCAGCATTCCATTGATTGACTCATCACGTTCATGACCCTTGCCTTGACCACGACCACGCTTTTGCCTCAGCCCTCGTCTGCTTTTGCTCATCTGATCAGGTACCGACTCATGCTCTTGTTTTTTGACTCTCTTTTTGGATCACGTACTGGATACTTCTGCTGAACAACTGACTTCACGGTATGAACTCTGCCTTTCCCTTCTGACTGTTTTTTTTGGATCACGGATTAAAGGTCAAGCTCATTCTGTATCACGGACTTATCCTTATCCCTGAATCTGATTCCCACAGATTCATTTCCCCAATTAGTCTCTTTCCCCCTGCATCTACTAACCTTTATCTTTTAGTTGCAAGCCTGTT
>NW_023622294.1:638-4863 GCF_014905685.2 Nematolebias whitei | reverse complement strand
TTAAAGAGTTCTATTTCCAGTTCATTTGGGAAGTTCCTGATTGGTCGATCGACCAAACAGTGGTGTGTTTTAGTGATGTAAGAGGTTATTAAAAGTCAGAAAAACAGAAAAATTGTTTTGGAATGGACAGAAGATGTTTTTGAGACAGACGAGAGAAATGTTTAGGCGAGTTGGGGGAAAACAGGTGCCAGCTTCTCTATTTATGTCTGAGAGGATTTAAAAACATGACAGTTCATTCCAACAACTTGTTTTCGTTTGACTCCAACCTTGGACCAACTTACACTTGCTCATTGAAGACAGAAAATCAGAAAATGCATAATTACTCTGTAACAGACCTTAACTTGATTTCTACTTTGAATGAGGATTAAAAAATCACTAATACTGTTTCACAGTTGATTTAAAATGAGTAGTTCACTTCAACATTTAAAAATGGTTTGAACTAAACACACTTTGATTATCAAGACATTTGTATTATAGTAATGATAATAGAAAAAGAGAGTGTTCTTTCAATTGATCATAGAAAAAGAGAGTGTTCTTTCAATTGATCAGTGCAGGACACTTAGAAAGTCTCTGGATGAACTTAATTTTGTGTTTCTGGACTCAAATCAATGAAATACAGTTCTTGTCCCAGGAAGGCCCTCAAGGCCAGATTTGACCTGAGGCTTAGTTCACTACACTCACAATCATTTGTGTAACAGCCGTTAATCCAGACTTTTTAATCTTCAGAGTATGTGCTATTGTGATTCCCTGGAACTATCCCCTAATGATGCTGGCCTGGAAGACTGCAGCTTGCCTGGCAGCTGGAAACACCATGGTTCTCAAACCTGCTCAGGTTGGACTCAGCCTGCAGAAATCACTCCTAAACCAAACCATTCTAGAGATACTTGAATCATTTTTATTATTCTACCACCAGGTTACTCCACTTACAGCATTAAAGTTTGCTGAATTGGGAGCAAGAGCGGGGCTGCCTAAAGGGGTGATTAACATTTTACCTGGATCAGGTAGGAAAGCACAACCTGGTTAATTAGTAAAGACAAACCAAATTCACAAATAGGAGGTTTCTTTAAGTTTATCCTTTTCTTTTAGGTGCTGTGGTGGGGCAGCGTTTGTCTGACCATCCTGACGTACGTAAGCTGGGCTTCACAGGTTCCACTGAAATCGGTAAACACATCATGAAAAGGTAAGAGTATGACTTGCACAGACCTCCGTCTTCAAAAGAAATAAAATTGCTCACATTTATGCTTGATCTAAAGCTGTGCAGTCAGTAACGTAAAGAAAGTCTCTTTGGAGCTTGGAGGAAAATCCCCTCTCATCATCTTCAGTGACTGTGACATGGACAAAGCTGTGCGCATGGTGTGTACACATTTCCTTCATTTATTATCCATGCAGTGTGTTTGTGCTGCTACAACCAACATGTTGTTATCTGTGTGTTTCAGGGCATGAACTCCGTGTTCTTTAACAAAGGAGAAAACTGCATTGCAGCTGGCAGGCTGTTTGTGGAGGACTCCGTTCATGACCAGTTTGTAGAAAAAGTGGTACGTTTCTCAGGCCGGTTCAAACGTTATCACTGACTGTGGAAATCTGCTGCATTAAAAACAAGTTTCATTAGATCAAACTGAAGTTCTACTGTCACGCCTGTGCCCAGTGTTGATTGATGATTTATGACTGACGATAACTTCCACCCAGAAATCCACAGTTTATTTTTGCTCTACTGGAAACCTTGTTTTCTTTCTTTTTACTCTTAATCAGTGGTTAATTTGAGCCGGATCCTGTTGGAACAAGATCCGCGAACTCTCTCATTTTGACCCGTTCTGTTCCGGCAACTCTTTGTTCGGATCCGGCAGCTCCGCCCAAAAAAAGTCCAAAGTCATTGTGTATTTTTATTTTGATTATTTATTTATTTATTTATTTTTTTTATTTTTTTTTTTTGTGAGCTCAGTTTAAGTGTAGAAACATTGTGAAGTGTTTCAATGAACTTATCATCATCGCTCAATTTTTTTTTTTTTTTTTTTTTTTTTTTAAAGAAAGAGAAGAAAGAAGAATAAATAAATAATAAAAAAGAAGAAGATAAGACAAGAGACCAACATGACAAAACAACATGCACAGCACAATGCCACCCACAATATCACCATGAAACATTCGACATCGCACAAGGAATCATATAGCTTCCACCACTACCCAACCTAGCGTGCATCTGTCAAAGCACCTGAATCCAAACACCCGCGCAAGCACGCCCACCACCACCAGATTTCTCCAAAAGAATGCCCAATAGTGGACGCGGGGGCCCACAGACCCGCCCCCCCAGGACACAATGGCAACATAGGGAGGACCGGAGCCACAGACACACAGCGGCCCACAGGCCCGGAGCCCCAAGAGTCTCCCAACAGGGAGAACCGCACCCCCCCCCAGAGAGGAGCAGAGGAAAGAACCGGGTGACCCCAGCCACCACAATGCAGAGCCTCCAGGAAGCTGCAACGACGAGCCCACAGGCCCGGCCAGCGACCCATGCCACCCCCAAGTAGATCCGGCCATGGACACCGAGCCCCAAGCCCCGAGGCCATACCACCCCCCAGCAGAGCCCCGACAGAGCCAGGGCACCCAGGCCCCGCCAGGCAGCAACCAGGGCGGACCGACGTGCACCCCACCACCCAGCCCAGACACCGAGAGCCACCAATGCACCGGCGGCAAGGGAGTCCCCCGCCAAAGGGGGGCACGACCGGGGGGAGTGGGCCCCACACCAAACGTGGGGCCCAAATTGATCCAAGAGAGGGGGGACCACCAAAAACCCAACCCGAGCAACCAACAGGCACACACAGATAGCCCGACAGAATCTCTGTCGGGCCGACCGCATGCACCATCTACCTGACAGCGACCACAGGCCGGCCCCAGCCCAAGGGGCAGAGCAGCAGGGAGCCGCAGCCGAGGAGGGCTGGCTCTCACATCAAGAGCTCCGCACCATAGGCCCGGAGACGCCCCAGCACGCCACCCATGCACCCCCCCACACACAGAGCACCCCCACTGCAAATGCCACACAGGAAGACCAGCCAGTGCCCGGATGAGGCGAAGCCACGCCCCCAACCGCCGCCCTACACCACCAATGACCACACGTACACTACCATAGCCGACCCCCCGCCGAAAGCCGGCAGCCACCCCGGTCAGAGTGCCGGCCATCGCAACCAGGAACCTAGATTAAAAGAATCGGAACAGCCCAGGAGGAACCGAAGCACCGGCCCCAACACTGACCGCCCCCAAGGCCCAAAGCCCACCCACAGCCCAGACCCCAACAATGCGCCCCCCCCCCCTCCATCCCCGACCCCTAGTGTCACACGGAGAAAGGAGGTGTTTGTGAAAGGGGAAAAAAAAAAATACATAAATAAATAAATCTATATATGCATAAATAAATTATGAACAGACCCACTTCCTCCTCCTCCCACTCGAATATGGTGTTGATGCATGTTGTTATACAGTGCGTTTAAAATGGGGGGATGAGGTGGCGACCGGCACAGACCCACCTCTTGCCCAGAGAGCAGGCGGCGCCCGTTCACCCCTCATCTCCGCACAGAACCCTAAATGTCTACATGCTACATATGAGAGTGGGCACAGGTCCGGGGAGGTGGAAATGGTAGTACATCCCACCACCTAAGTGCGATCATGTGCCCACTCCAGATCCTATATATGCCTGTGTCGTGAGAGTGTTATAAGTGAGTGTCTAGGTTGTATATTAAAATTAGGGCCCAGGACCCCACCAGCCACGGAGATGGATGATTCTCCCCGTAGCTCAGTAGTGCACCTGAACCCCAAAACCCTGTTTGAGTGGTGGTGTGGTGGAGTGGGCGGAGGAGGACGTTGGGATGGGGAGGTGAACTGAGGTGGCAATGCCCCCCCCAGGGGACCAGCTCCCCCACTGACCCCAATAGGCACCCCCACTCTCCAAGATCCACCAGGGGACAGAGGCTCTAACAGAGATACCTAGGAGGAGGTGGCAGCCGCACCACCAGGGATCAAGGCCACGGACCGGCACATAGTCCCCGAGGACCAACCAGAACCAGGGCCAGCAACCCAGACCCATCCCGAAACCGTCCAGACGCCCCAACCCGATTCCCAGCCCAACACCCAGCCCCCCAACCAGAGAGGCCACCAAACCCCAACCGGGACAATCAGCCAGGAGTGCCCAAACAGTCAGAGATAGAGCACTACAGCGACCAAGAGCGCCCCCCCCCCCCCC
>NW_023622294.1:0-538 GCF_014905685.2 Nematolebias whitei | reverse complement strand
AACAGTCCCACCCCCCCACGGCACAGGCCCCAAAGCCCACCAACGCACCGAAGGCCCCAAGGCCAGGGCCGGGCGCCGGCGCACCCACCGGCCCAAGACCCCGGCAACATACCTGTCAAGGCCCGAGATCCCCGGACCAAGCCGGGAACCCCGCCCAGGAGCGATACCACCCCAGAACCCGCGCCCGCGTCCACCCCAGACCCACCCAGGGACAGCCAGGTCACCAGGCCAGTAACCCATGTCCGCCGGTACAGACCACCCAGAAGCCCGCATGCAGCCAGCACAGGCCATCACCCAGAACCACCAGAGCCACCTCCCCAGTCGGGCGCCACCGCTCCAGGCCCATGACCCCCCCCACGTCCCCAGCCCCGACACCCCACCCACACCGACCACCATGCCCCACGGGACAGAATCAAAGGGGACCACCCACCTCCACTACGTGTTGGAGCCGATTAAAGAAGTCCAGAGAGAATAGTCCGATGTGGGGGTACAGGCTGTCTCAAGACTGATGTAATCTAACAGAAGGTCTTTATACTGT
>NW_023622293.1:0-4864 GCF_014905685.2 Nematolebias whitei | reverse complement strand
AGAATTGAGAATAACGACAGCTATTAATCAGTTTTACAGGAGTGGTAAACAACACGGCGGTTGTTTTCACTTCCAGCAGAACGACAAACGTTATTAATCACAGCAGACGTCAACCACACGGCGGTGATTGATAAACTTTGCTTCAGACATTTTAAAAAATATCTGGATTAATTTGCTAGCAGATAGGAGAGTTTAAAGATGGAAAAATTAAGTTTTAGAGGGAGGGAGATGGTGTGTGAGGGAAAGTGTTGAACAGAACGACACCCTCCATTCGAACCCAGCTTTCCTCGGTACGCTCGGTAGTAAACTCGACTCGTTACCTCTCTGAAGATGAATCAGCGGATACGGAGTTCAGTTAACGCTACCGATCCAGCGTCTCCGTAGGATGGCAGAGAACCGTCCGGAGTGGTGGTGGTACTTAATCAACAACAGTTCACCTCACGAGTGGACTCACATGAGTGGAGTCCGTCAGAGTTCCACCCAGAGGTGGAAAATGTTATAATCCCATAAGACTCGGAAGAGCTCTGTGGTCATGTCAGGATTTTCCTGTTTCCCAACTCGCCTCCAAACTCTACTGTCGACTCAAAACTTCTCCTGTTGAACTAGGAAGTACCGACATTTTAAAGAGCTCTATTTCCGGTTCATCTGGGAGTTTCTGATTGGTCAATGGACCCAAACAGAGGTGTGTTTTGTGATGTAAGGTGTTATGAAAAGTCAAGGAAAAGATTAAGATTGTTTAAGAACAGACAAAAAGATATTATGAAGAATTCAGACTTCGTGGAGCCACTTCTCCAGTATCTTGCTGTAAAAGTTAAACATGACATTTCTTTTCAGTAAACTTTCAGTTGACCGAAACTTGAACTTCGACACACTTACAACTTCGCTCATTGAAGACAGAAAATCAAGAAATGCATATTAACCTGATTTCTTCTTTGAATGAGGATTAAGAATCATTATTACCGTTTCACAGTCAATAAAAAATGAGCAGTTCACTTCAACATGTAAACATTGTTTGAACTAACACAATTTGATTATCAAACATTTGTAAAATAGTAATGATAATAGAGAATAGTCTTTTTTTTTACTTGATTGATTCAAGAAAGAAAGTCTCAGGATGGGTCAACCTGTATTTCTGGATGCAAATCAATGAAATGACAAGTTATGTCCCATTGGTCCTTAGGTCAAGGTTTTGACCTTAGGCTTAGTTCACTACAGTCCCCCCTTTGTAAATCATCGCCTGTCCATGGGGATGAGTTCCAAACATGAACTTACGCCTTTGAATGTCCTTGAGCTTGATGTAATCCAGCAAGGAAACAAGAGTCAAGAGTAATCCAGCAAGGAAAACAAAAGTCAAAAGTAATCCAGCAAGGAAAACAAAAGTCAAGGTAATTCCACAATGTTCTTGGTAATTCCATTGTGTTGATTACAATTCCATAACGTCGTCGGTAATTCCATTGTAGCAATGCTTTAACCCCTTGGAAACAGAGTCTGTAATCCATTGAAAAAGTCATATAATCCACAACGGTAAATCCACAACGATTGGAAGTGTTGATTGATCAGCATACAGAGGGGTTCCCTTGGATTGAACTGAAGATGCGGCCACCGGATGAAGAGTGGAGACCAACGTCAGGATTGTAGGTTGCCTCCAGCGAAGGTCGTCTCTGGGCGACGTCCAGTCTGTGCCGTTCTGGTTCAAATGTGTCATGCAATTATGTGGTTTAAGGTGGGCTTATGAAGGGGATTTTACATAAGGCCTTAAACTATATGCACCTGGTGTGTAAGCTATTATGATTGGGAACAGCTACAACTACCAGTTAAGGGGTGGAACATGCTGAAAAGGGTAACTATAGGGGTTTATACCTATAGAAAAGGGTTCCAAACTATTTTCCATTTCTAACTTGGTTTAAGTTAGCTTTACATGGCAAAATATAGTTTGGTTCAATGTCTGTTGTCTTTTAGACGAACGACTTGAGATTGGGTGTTTGGTTTCCCCATAAATGTTTTTGGAAGTCTATGGCGAGACTCATCAAAAAGAATTAGCTATCCCCCCGAATAGAATTGTTTGAGTAGGTTTGGCTTAAGCGTTGTGAGATCAATGTAGATTATGGTACTTAAGGTAGCATTAATCTACATTGACTCCGCAAAGATTGCAATTTAACGAATGAACTGCATGTTGGCATGGTCAAAGGCCTCTTAGTCTCTAACTTAACTACACAACAAAATTCATTCTTTCTTCAGAAACAATACCAAAACAATTAAACAACGTTTCAACACCGACAAGAGTAGTGACTAAGCATCTAGAAACATCGTTTCACTGCTTCTTCTCACCCTGGTTGCCAGATTCAGTCACGCTGTCCCGTTTATTTGTTTGTTTCTTAGGTCCTGTGAGTTTAAACTATGGTTAAGTTTATTATCCATTAGTTATCTTCTGCTTGGATGACCCTTATTCCCACGAGGTCAGATTTTGTGAGATCTTTGTCTCCTGAGGAGTTATTGCACGCCTTGTGTGGTTTAACCTGGTTACGATGTACCCATTTAACAATTGGCTCTTTTTGGCCTTTACTGATTTTTATCTGATAGACAACTGGAGACAGTTTGTCTGTTATCAGATGGGGTCCAGTCCATCTGGGCATCAGTTTACGGGCGAGAGTTCCGGTCCCGGACTCTCTTCTCCCAGTTGTGGGGGCAAACGTGTAGTACCAGACCCTGTCTCCCACTTGGAGTTCCTCGTGAGAGGCCTTTTGGTCGTAGTACGCTTTGCGTCCTTCAGCTGATTTTTCCAGGTTTTTCTGTGCGAAAGCAAAAGTGTTTTTAAGGTGTTTTTCCAAGTCTTTCATGTATTGTTGCGTAGTGTAGGCTGTTGCCATGGCAGCATCGCCTGGTTGGTACAACAGGTGTAGAGGGAGAGTCATTTGTCGACCCGTCATCATCTCGAAAGGAGAGATGCCAGTCGATGTGTGTGGAGTGGCCCTTATGGCCATGAGGACCAGAGGGAGTTTCACGTCCCAGTCCTTGTGGTTTGCGACTACGTATTTTTTCAAAATACTCACCACAGTCCTGTTTGCTCTCTCAACCTGGCCTGAAGCCTGTGGGTGGTAGCCAATATGGAAGTTGGCTTTGACGCCTAGCGTCTTCCACAGTTCCTTCATTACTTCACCTGTGAAGTGTGTACCTTGGTCCGAGTTCACCCTAAGGGGAAGTCCAAACCTTGAAAATACATGATTCATTAATAACATAGCAGTGGTTTGTGCTGTGTCATTAGGGGCTGGTAGACATTCTACCCATTTGGTAAACGCGCAGGTTACCGTGAGAAAATATTTATTTCCTCTAGAGGTCTTAGTGAGTGGTCCGACCCAGTCAATCTGGAGGTCCGACCATGGAAATGCAATGCCTCTACTATGCAGTGGTGCTCTGTGAAGTGGTCTGGATGGTTGAAACTGGCCACAAACCAGGCACCCTTTTATGTAGTCTTTGACATCCTTTTTCATTCCAGGCCAATAAGCAATCTGTTTTAATGCTTTCAGCGTGGCATTGTCACCCTTATGTCCTGCGGATGGAAGGTCATGTGCATGGACTAACATCACCCCCCTGTGGTCATGGGGGACCACGAACACAGGTGAGGACGTCCGTCCATGAGCAAAAGTTAGGATGCCCTTAAGTAGTTTTAGCTGTTTGCGCAGCTGAAAGAGGACTTTAAGGTCTGGATTGGAATCCAGTTCACCTTTCGATGGAGTGTATTTGTCTGGGTCAGTCAGATACAGCATCATCGAGTTAATTGCAGGATCCAACTTCTGAAGTTGGATGATGTCTGGGTCAGTCAGCATTGGGCGTACAGTAACTGTGTTATCAGCAGGTTTAGCTGCAGCTTGTGCACGTGTGACTGCCATTACCTCAGTTGTAGCTTGTGACGACTGAGTGTTGAGTAGCCAGGAGGGGTCGAAGGACCACGTGGGTCCGTCCACGGCTCTTTCCTTGGCTAAGGAGTCTGCAAGGTCATTGTAGTGCTTGTCATCGCCTGGGACTCTGGAGTGTCCTGAAACTTTCTTCCAGAAGACCTGTAGATCATGTGATGTCACCAAGTGATCACATGTCATGAAAAGCTCTTTGTGTTTTACCATTTTTTTGTTGCTTGTGAGAAAACCGTTCTGTTTCCACAGAGTGAGATGACACAAGAAACTAAGTCGAGCATAGTTAGAGTCAGTGCAGATGACTAGCGTCTGGATGGAGCGTTCCACCGCTATCCATAGGCCTATTAGGATTGCTGCTATTTCAGCGTACTGAGAAGACTGAGAGCCTAATTTATAGCCAAATGTGACCTGTTCTTTGTCCTGGAGGAGTACTCCTCCAACACCTGCTTTGCAGATTGTCTCGTGGTGGAATGAGCATCCATCCACGTACATTGTCGCCATATCTTTACAGATATTGCTATCAAAGAAGTGGTGATTTGGGTCCTCAGCAGCTGAGGGTTTACTCACAACCGGCTGTTGGGTGGCTGGTACATCCTGTGTACATTCTTGGCAGATTGCCAAATCAGTTCCCAAGTGCGACTTCTTATTTTGACCGTAGCGGATGTCTAGGTTAAAACTTTGAAGTGCCATAAGCCAGGTTGCAACACGTGAGTTTGTCACCACACCATCTCTGATGCGTTGGCTGTTCAAAAACGTTACTGGCTGGTGTTGTGTCTCAACAATAATCCTCTGTCCACCAATATAGCAGGAGAAATGTTTCACTGCCCACACAGTGGTCAATAGAGCCTTCTCACAGTCTGAATACCGTAATTCAGGGCCTGCCATTGTTTTGCTGGCGTAGGCCACAACACGCCTGTCTTTGTCGTGTATTTGGTACAGACCTGCACTCATGCAGT
>NW_023622292.1:2203-4864 GCF_014905685.2 Nematolebias whitei | reverse complement strand
CAATGAAATGACAGTTTCTGTCCATCTGGTCAGTTTTGACATCAGGTCAAGTTCACTACAGTCCCCCCTTTAGAAATCATCACCTGTCCATGGGGATGAATTCCAAACATGAACTCACGCCTTCGATTGTCCTTGAAGCTTGATGTAATCCAGCAAAGAAACAAGAGTCAAGAGTAATCTAGCAAGGAAAACAAAGTCAAAGGTAATTCCACAATGTTCTTGGCAATTCCATTGTGTTGATTATAATTCCATAACGTCTCGGTAATTCCATTGTAGCAATGCTTTAACCCCTTGGAAACAGAGTCTGTAATCCATTGGAAAAAGTCATATAATCCACAACGGTAAATCCACAACGATTGGAAGTGTTGATTAATCAGCATACAGAGGGGTACCCTTGGATTGAACTGAAGATGCGGCCACTGGATGAAGAGTGGAGACCAACGTCAGGATTGCAGGTCGCCTCCAGCGAAGGTCGTCTCTGGGCGACGTCCAGCCTGTGCCGTTCTGGTTCAATGTGCCATGCAATTATGTGGTTTAAGGTGGGCTTATGAAGGGGATTTTACATAAGGCCTTAAACTATATGCACCTGGTGTGTGAGCTATTATGGTTGAGAACAGCTACAACTACCAGTTAAGGGGTGGAACATGCTGAAAAATGTAACTACAGGGATTTATGCCTATAGAAAAGGGTTCCAAACTATTTTTCCATCTCTAACTTGGTTTAAGTTAGCTTTACATGGTAAAATATAGTTTGGTTCAATTGTCTGTTGTCTTTTAGACGAACGACTTGAGATTGGGTGTTTGGTTTCCCCATAAATGTTTTGGAAGTCTATGGCGAGACTTATCAAAAAGAATTAGCTATCCCCCCGAATAGAATTGTTCGAGTAGGTTTGGCTTACGCGTTGTGAGATCAATGTAGATTATGGTACTTAAGGTAGCAATAATATACATTGACTCCGCAAAGATTGCAATTTAACAAATGAACTGCATGTTGGCATGGTCAAAGGCCTCTTAGTCTCTAACTTAACTACACAACAAAATTCATTCTTGCCTGGGGTGTTCGAAAACAATACCAAAAACCAATTAAACGATGTCTCAACATCGACAAAAACAGTGACTAAGCAACCAGTTAACAACGTTTCAACATCGACAAAAGCAGTGATTAAACAACTAGGAAACGACGTTTCGGTGCGCCACTCACTCTGAATGTCAGATTTGCTCACGTTATCGCGTCTGGTAGCATTATCCTAACTGGCGTCACCCCCCTTCGGTCATGGGAGACCGCGAACACGGGTGAGGACGTCGCTCCATGAGCTAAAGTTAGGCTGTCCTTGAGTAGTTTTAACTGTTTGCGCAGCTGAATGAGGACTTTTAGGTCTGGATTGGAATCCAGTTTACCTTTCGATGGGGTGTATTTGTCTGGGTCAGTCAGATACAGTATCATCGATTTAATTGCAGGATCATCCAACTTCTGAAGTTGGGTGATGTCTGGGTCAGGTGAAAATGACTTTTCATATTTTAAAAGAACTTGGCGAAGTTTGTCTCTTTCTTCATCAGATGTCAGAGTGTCGGCTTGGGCGACCACCTGTTCAATCTGTGATGAGACTGATGAGGGTTCTTGCTCCTTGGGGAGCTCCAACGAATCCTTTTCTGAGTCGTCGGACCTGTTTATGGGTAAGACACCATAGGTTTGAGGCCCTTGGTCGACGTCATTGGTTGAGAAAAGAGCGATGGCCAGTGATGGTTTTGTGAAACATACTGGCCCAGCTTCTTGACTCGGTACCAGGTTATCTGGGAGTCCTCCCAGAACTGGAATGCCTAGTTCAAAATCATGAAAATCAGTTTCTGAGTTTTCAGTTTGCGATGACTCATCATCGTTTGTGTGTGAGTTTATCCCCCCTTCGTCCGATGAGGGGTTGTTGGAGGCAGCAACAGCAATGTCTTGGTGTGTTTCACCGACATCTGTAATGTTGTCATTCGCGCCTTCAGAGTTAGTAGCGATCGCATCACTACATAGTGCTCCTGGTTGGGTTCCCATTTCAGCGTGTATCAAAGTTTCTAAAAACCTTTGTATTTCCTCTGTCTCTTCCGAGCTCAGAGGTGTAGGGCCTTGTTCCTGGGACCTTTGTGATTTTATCGCCTCGGGACGTTTCGTCCGAGGTGGGGGAGGGTTAGGTACGTCTTTTTGGGGTTCCTCTTCGGATTTCCCCTGATAATATGGGTCCTCTTGGATCCCATATCTTTGCGTCCTACGCATATCCCATTTACGATCATCACGCTCATCCTCTGAAAGAGGAGCATTTTTGTCCCAGCTTGCACCTTCATTACGTGGTTTGTTAGTTTGAAAATACTGCCTTTTCTTGCCTGTTTTAGGAGGAGGTGGCTTCGCACGCCTTCCTTCCATTTCTAGGGAGTGGGGTTTAACCTTTATACCAGGAAACACCTCTATGGGCGTCTTATCATGAGAACATACCTCGAAGACATTCACAGCACACTGTTTAATCTCATTTATGGATTTTTCTCTGAAATTTGCCATAATTTGCACTGACATGCGTATGTCAGTGTGGAGATTTTTGCTGAAAACATATTTAAAATTTTCTTCTTCCTCCATTCCGGTTTCATTTCTGTAACCAAAATAAGCTTGGAAGATTCTTTTGTAATA
>NW_023622292.1:0-2103 GCF_014905685.2 Nematolebias whitei | reverse complement strand
TTTGGATGTTCATTCTTTCCCTGCTTGACCTTGTCAGCGGCTGGGAAACCAGCGGGTCCCGTGCAGGGGTCGTACTCTCTGATCAAAGCTTCACACAGAAGGTTGTACTCCTTTCTCGTTGCATCAGGTAGACGCTCGATGAAGGTGAATACCTCTCTGTCCGAAGTGAGCCGTATCAGACTGATCTTATCCTCAACCGTAGCATTAGGATAATCTTTCAATCTGAATTGAGATCTTTCAGGTACGCTTTTGTTCCAGTTGAACCCATCGGTCCAGGTACAAAGCGTTGTACATATTTTGAGAGTTTTAGCAGAACATCCATTGAAAGAGGAAGTTTCCATGCTCTCTGTTGCATGTTTTGTGGAGGAGACCTGTTCAGGTCTGTTCCTACCGCCCGAGATGAGGGTGGATTAAGAGCAGGAGGTGCAACAACGTCTTTCTTAGGTGTTTGTGGGTGACCTGAACTCTGTCCACGGTCTTCTCTGAGTTCCAGACAAACTCGCCCCACGTCAGAAATCTTGTTTGTTGCTGCGGCCAGTTCCTCCTCACAAGCCTTCAGGCGTTCCTGCGATGACCGACATTCACGTCGTGAACGCACAACTTTTTCCAGTAATATCTGTTTATGCACTTCGAGTCTGTACAGATCTTTCTTAAGCACATCTGTAGCATCCCTGGCTTCAGATAGTGATGCCTCAAGTAATTGTATTTTGCTGGTCATTGAATCAACTTCTGCACGTGCATTTTGCTGTAAGTGAAACATCTGTTCAGAACGTTTTTTTTGTGAGGACTTCGTGTTCACTTTTAAATTGAAGGAAGTGTTCTTCAATTTTCTGAACCACCTCCTTTTCACTGTCTAACCTTATTGCAAGGTAATCAGCTTTCTCAACAACTGTATAGAATGATTCTTTCAGCAATATTGCCATTTTAGCCAGCTTTTCATAGCTTGACATTTTAATTTCTGTAGCGGTAACACTTTCTGCAACCTCCTTCAGATTGTCCAATAACTCTTTTGGGTTCATGCTCTCTGCCTGTTTATCATATGGATGTAAGGATCCTGTCAGCAGCGTCAACGCATTCTCCAAGCAGTCCCTCATCTCATAAGGATAAAAGTCTTTTTCCCTGACACCTGTCATGGTTGTTCACCGTTCAGCACTTTTTCTGGATAAAACAATTGCCAGCTTCAGATATTGTTACAGGTAAATAATTGTATTCAAATGTCAATGAGTTTCACACTATTTTAGCTTTGGGTTTACACAAAAGTACTGTTATAAGTCGACTTATTCAAATGTGGGCACCGTCTCAGGTTTTACCCCAATTCATGAATATTTAAGTAAATGCGTCCATGCAGTGTTACTTGTATGTGCTTATTTTTCAACAGATACTAGATTACCAAGCGCTTTTTAGTGTATTTTACTCTAAAGCACTGAATTTTTATAAACCTGCAATTTCTCTTTTTAGTCTCACAGCACATCAGTTTAAAAATGTTTTTAAACCGTTTACTTCCAGAAATTCGCTATTTTAAACAGTTACTCATCAACCCAGGTGGGTGAAAAGAGAAAAGAAAATTGATGATGTTCCAGGATTAATTAGTCTTTCTTCAGAAAAACTGTTATTACTCCTGTCCTCTTGTCAGTATTTCCTATTTAAAATTAAATAGGAGATGTAATTGTTTAGGTGGTAAATAAAATCAGAAAAGTCTCTCTTTCCTGATATATTTACTCTTATTTAGTGATTTAGCAATTAAACGTGCATCATCTTCTAGCAAATGAGTAAACTTTATCAACTCTGTGAATATCTGAACTGTACCTTTTTTGTTAAAAAGTTTCTACCTTTTATTTTGTACCTTCTCAATGAGGAATTACCAGTGAATAAAGGTTTGTTGGTATAAATACCTTAATTACTTTTTAAATGCAAGATAACAGTGATTATTCAGCTTTGAGGAACGTTTATTAACTCAAAAATGCCTTACAGAAATAAAAAAACGTTTAATTTCACTCAAAATACCTAAAACTGAAGTGAAACTGTGATCTCAAGTTTCTCCAAGAGGGGGCAGTGTTTAGCTTTCTACCAGCAGGAGTCTATGACGACTTCCTGTGACGTTCG
>NW_023622291.1:0-4865 GCF_014905685.2 Nematolebias whitei | reverse complement strand
AGTGGTTCTACACTTAATGCTCCTTAACCTCATATATATATATATATGTATATATATATATGTGTGTGCGTATATGTATATATATATGTGTATATATGTATATAGGGCTGCAACTATAGATTATTTCAATAATCGATTCATCGGCCGATTATTTTTTTGATTAATCGATGAATCGGCAACAAACCCCACAACATTTTAATTTTCACCCCTTTATTCCAAAATCGAACATTTGACTGACATAGCAATTCACACAAAAAACAGGTTGCTATTTGACTATTCTGTTAGTAAAATATTGAATAAAAAAAGTAAAAGTTAGTGAAATAGTTTAAAAAACAAATGTACACAAAAATATATACAAATGTATCTTTATACCTGCACAATATGTAGCTACTTTGTAAAATGTGTCATTGAGAGAAGAATGTAACCTGGATTAAAAGTGTGGATTATTGTAACCTGGATTAAAAGTATGGATTATTGTAACCTGGATTAAAAGTGTGGTTCATTGTAGTGAAGCCTTCTTCTTCAACCATCGACAGAGGCCTCATGTCAGTGACGATCATTTAAGGATGATTTCAGTGAAGACAGCTGCTGCTGTGGTGTCCATGATGTCCGTCCATCATGAATGCTGTTGTTGTTTGTTGTTGTTTTGTGGAATGAGAGAGTGTATTATATCATAATTTACAGCAACTCAAGAAATGCCTTGTTTCACTTACAGTGTTAGGTTCAGGCAAAAGTAGCTTAAAGAGCATTTAAACACACACACAGACACACACACACACACACACACACACATATATATAAAATACTTAATTACACACATTTGAGTAGATGTAATAAATTACTTTAATTCCTGTTTAAATGCAATTCATCCTGCCATACCTGCAGTGTCTTCAGACTTTGCCAGCAAATTAAAAGTTGAAGCTTAATCATTAAATTATTATCTTTGAGTTAGATTTATTTATAAATCACATTTAAACACTGCTTGTACCAATTAAATTAAATAAAAAGTAACACACGTGTTCTCTATCACCGTCATTAATCAGCAAACAAACAAACAAGCAGCAGCTTCATCTACCAGACAGACTGACGTTACGTTTTCTCTCTTGGAAACAGAACAATGTGTTAAATTGTAGAGACTCACCTGCAACACATGACGAGTTGTATCAGCTGCAGCTCCTTCCTCCTCCTCGTGACTCCGACATGTTTACGTTTATCAGCGTGGTTCTCCCGTGTCGGCGATTTTCAAAGCGGCATGTTTCTCAGTTTTTATCTTTGTGAAGTTCTCCCACACTTTGGAGGACTTGGGTCGAACAGTTTTCTCTGCGTCGGTCATTTGTAAAATTTACTTATTTTCCTTTGAAAACAGACTCTGCTTTTCTCCCCACTCGCTCTGTTCAACTCGCGCTGCAGAGTTTTTTTTTTTCCAAACTTTATTCATTCTGTCAGCATTGACAATGAACTTCCTGTAAACAAAACGAAACGACTCTGCAGCGCCGTGAAAGACACATAATCGCGCGACACAACGAATCGATAATGAAATTCGTTGCCAACGCTTTTAATCATCGATTTTTATCGATTTTATCGATTCGTTGTTGCAGCCCTAATAATAATACCCACAATAATAATAATCCATCCATCCATTATCTTTTATCCGCTTCTTCCATTTTGGGTCATGGGGGCCGCCGGTGCCCATGGCCAGCAATCACTGTGCGAGGGGCGGGGGACAACCTGGACGGGTCACCAGTCCATCACGGCCACATAGAGACAAACGAGATGAACAACCATTCAGTCTCTTACTCTCACCTAGTGACAATTTAGAGTTAACAATCAGCCTAACATGCATGTTAGAGAAAACCCACGCATGCACGGAGAGAACATGCAAACTCCACCCAGAAAGGCACCCAGACACGGAATTGAACCAGGGCACCTGCTCGATGAGAGGCAGCAGCTCTACCAGTTGCGCCACCGTGCTGCCTAATAATAATAATAATATTATGGTTATAATAATAATCATATATAATTTTATTATTATTATTATTGTTATTATTATTATTATTATTATTAGGGGTAGTAATAGTAGAATTAATATTATTTAATGATAAAAAACATTACTCTGTATTTATGAAATCATCAATGTTGTCATATCTAAACTTTTAATTCAACTTTAAACTTTTAATTTGCTACTTCAGCTTGTTAAGAATTCAGAAAAATAAAATACTTTTGCTAAAAATTAAGCAATAAAATAGTTCTTCAACCTTAACGGATTAAAAAAAAAAATCATTCAACTCTGCATTTCTGTGACATTTTTGTAGAAAATGTTTGTTTTTGATCTTTCCTGAGAGCTTTGTTGCTAGGTAACATGAAACAGGCCAAATGTTCCATGTTGACATCTGTAGTGTTCATCTGGGGGCGGAGCTTAAGTCAGTCCTTTGATGATGTGTCATGATGATGTCATAGAACAAATGTTATATATACAGGCTGGACTTTGAGTTCTAGACATTTCTGTTGGAAAAGCAGAGTGAACGCATCT
Source organism: Nematolebias whitei (assembly GCF_014905685.2). Taxonomy (NCBI): domain Eukaryota; kingdom Metazoa; phylum Chordata; class Actinopteri; order Cyprinodontiformes; family Rivulidae; genus Nematolebias; species Nematolebias whitei. Next base: position 2,335 of record NW_023622291.1, on the reverse strand, counting down.
TGACATTATTGTTCTTATGGCGCATAAACGGTTCGTTTTATCTTATTGAAGAAAAGCGTTTAATCGTAGCAACAAAAAGAACAATGTCTTCCCACAACCCAAGAGGAGATCGTGTATTTATCAACTCCCGTTTTAAACGGAGGGTTGACCACACGCAGTCTGCTGAATCAACTGTAAATGTTGATAATTCAGAAGAAGCCATGTCTGCGTTGATGGATCCAAACAATTTTCCAGCTCTGCCAGGAAAAGAGCCTGCAACTTTAGAGGCAAGCAGCTCGGTCGACATTACCCAACATCAGTCGACACAACCTAAAGAAAGGAAAATCAGCCGGAAAGTACATTTCGGTGTTGAAATGTCACTTTTTCCTAACGGCGTAGAGCGGACTAGACACGTCAAAAAGTTTGATGGTGAAAAGTTTAAAAGATTTTCACCCATCCAGCCCAATACTGAATTTGACGCAAGCCAGAAACACACACCAATTATGAAAAGTAAATCCACTTTTCAGTCTATGGCCAAGCTTGATCTTTCTAAAGAACGTGACATTAAGAAAAAGCTTCCTACCCAGTTTCCTGCTAATGCGAACAAATTAGTTGCAGGGTATAGCTTCGCTGATGCTCTGGCTGTAAAGTCCCAACCTGCCAAGACATCTGAAACGTCAGGTTCAGTTCAGAATACGTCTGCAGAGAGCAGCAGCGCTGCTGGCCCATCTCCAAGGCCACTGGCTTCTCTGAGTTTAGTCCCGCAATCTTCCACAGAACAAAAAAATTCAGTTGAGAAGATTCTGGCAAGAACTTCAGAAAAAGCTGCAGAAAATACTGCAGGATGTCAGGAAGAGTCTACTAGGAGTGTGCTCTTTGCATCTGAAGTCTTTGAAATTCTAATTGAAAAAGACAAACAGTTTTCTGCATTGCAAAGCCAGAATGAAGAACTCCACAAACAATTAAAATTTCTCCAAGAAAAAGTTCAAGGAATGGAGGCAATGCATTCTGGAGCTCAGGAGAAAATTTTACAGTGTGAGTCTAAATTAACTGGGGAAAAAACAAAAAGACAGGAAGCTGAAGATGCTCGTACAAAGCTGTTAGAGGGGAACGAGCAGCTCAAAGCTGAAATGCTTCAAAAAGATGTCCAACTGGAAAAAGACGCCCAGTACCACACTGTGGAAATGGACAAGCTGAAAACTGAGGCATTAACTCTGAAACAGCATCTTGACTCTTTCAAAGCCGACAACGAAAATGTCCTGGCTGATAAACAAGCAATGCTGAACAAGAGTGCAGAATTTTCGACAGCTGTGAAAAGAAGCTTTGACCTAGAAGCAGCTCTTACTGCTGAGAAAAGTAAGGCAGCACAGGCCCAAGTTCTCTTGACACAGCAGATGGAAGAAGTTTCCAAGTTAAGACTAACTCTGAAGGAAACGGAAAATGCATTCGAACAACAACGTCAGCAGCAGAAGAAAGAGATGTCCCGTCTTGTGTCTGAGCATCAACAAACAGAGGCAACTTTGAAAGCAGCAGAGACAAAGTTGCAGGAAACTCTGCAACATGAGCGGAAGGTGTGGACGGAAGAAAAATCCCACCTCTCGACCACAGTTGCATCACTTCAGGAGGCTCTAGATAAAAAGGATGAAGACAACAAAATTGCTGCACAGAGGCTCATGGATAGAATGACCATTATAGAACAACATATGGAAAACTTGGAGAGTGGAAAGAAGAAGAAGTCAAAGAAAAGATGTGCAAAGTGTCTGATCTGCTAATGGAAACACATCCATCCATGAGCATCTTCAGGCTACACTCTCACTCACACCTAGAGAATCTTAACACCTGGGTTTTGTCCGGGAATGCCGGTTTTTCCCACAATAAAAAAATTATGAGATTCTAAATTGCCCTTAGTGTGTGTGAAGACTTTCTACAGACTCTTCAACATTAGGTCCAATGGCTCCAAGCCTTAATCTCATCTATCCATCCATCCATCCATCCATCATCTTTCCTGCGTCTTCCTTTTCAGCTCACGGGTGTCACTGGTGTGTATGTGCAGCCATCAATGTGCGAGAGACGGGGACACCCTGGACAGGTTGCAAGTCGTCATATGTCCTTCACAGGGACACATAGAGACAAATGACACAAACAACCATTCACACTCACTCACAGCTTGTGAATCTTGAAAGCTGGGATTACTCCGGAAACTCCAGTTTTTACCACCAAAAAAAAACAAAACAAGATTCTAAATAGCCCTTAGTGTGTGTGTATGTGTGTGAAAAGATTTTCTGCTGAGTCTAAGATCAATGACTCTTCAACGTTAGATCTTATGACTGCAATCCTTAATCTTTAAAAAAAACAA
>NW_023622290.1:0-4865 GCF_014905685.2 Nematolebias whitei | reverse complement strand
TTTTGTAAGTTAAAACATCTTTTCTCTTCTGCCCCCATCCTCTGCCATCCAGACCCAGCTCGTCAGTTTATCCTGGAGGTGGATGCATCTGACACCGGAGTCGGCGCAGTATTATCTCAGAGATCACCCAAGGACAATAAGGTACATTCTTGTGCTTTCTTTTCTCGTCGTTTGTCACCGGCAGAAAGGAACTATGATGTGGGCAATAGGGAATTACTGGCTGTGAAATTGGCATTGGAGGAGTGGCGTCACTGGCTTGAGGGTACTGAGGTACCTTTTCTCATCTGGACAGACCATAAGAATCTCACATATCTCAAAGAAGCCAAACGATTGAACCCCAGGCAGGCACGATGGTCACTATTTTTCACCCGTTTCAATTATTTGCTGACATTCAGACCTGGGTCCAAGAATGTCAAACCCGACGCTTTGTCTCGCCAGTTTTCTCCTCCAGAAGCCCCGGAGTCCGAGGACAGCATCCTGCCTCCTGTGTGCATCATTGGAGCCCTCACCTGGCCCATTGCCAAGGAGGTTCAACGAGCTCATCAATTGGAACCAGATCCAGGCACAGGCCCACCTGGTACACTTTTCGTCCCCTCGTCAATGAGGTCCAAGGTACTCGAGTGGGTGCACACTAATAAGCTCTCGTGTCACCCCGGTATCTCTCGCATGCTTTCCCTTACTAGGACCCATTTCTGGTGGCCTACTCTGCCACATGATGTGAAGGAGTTTGTGGCAGCCTGCCCCACCTGTGCCAGGAACAAGACTGGCACGCAACCTCCAGCAGGTCTTCTTCAGCCCTTGCCCACGCCCAGTCGCCCGTGGTCTCACATCGCCGTGGATTTCGTCACCGGTTTACCACCCTCAGACGGTAACACTACCATACTCACGGTCATTGACAGGTTTTCTAAGGCGGCTCACTTCATTCCACTCCCAAAGTTGCCCTCAGCTATGCAGACGGCCCAGGTATTGGTCCAACAAGTTTTTCGCATCCACGGTATCCCCTCTGACATAGTCTCTGACAGAGGCCCCCAATTCATCTCCCAGGTGTGGCGCTGTTTTTGTACCTCCTTAGGGGCATCCTCCAGTCTCACCTCGGGTTATCACCCACAGTCAAACGGTCAAGCGGAACGCTGTAACCAGGAGCTTGAGACCACCCTGAGGTGTCTCGTGGAGGGCAACCCGTCAGCATGGAGCCAACATCTGGTCTGGGTGGAATATGCCCACAATGCTCATACCTCCACAGCCACGGGTATGTCCCCTTTTGAGGCTTCTCTGGGTTACTTGCCTCCTTTGTTCCCCAGCCAGGAGACGGACATTTCGGTGCCTTCAGTTCAGCACCATTTTCGCCGTTGTCGACGCATCTGGCGCCAAGCAAGAGCAGCACTGTTACGCACGGCAGAGCAGAATAAAAGGTTTGCGGACCGGCACCGATCCGCCGCACCATCCTATCGGGTGGGACAGAGAGTTTGGCTTTCTACCAGAGACATCACCCTGAAGGACATTCCCAGGAAGTTGGCACCCAAGTTCATTGGTCCATTCCCTATAATCAAGATCGTCAACCCTTCTGCAGTACGTCTTCGACTTCCTGACTCTATGAGGATCCATCCAACCTTCCATGTTTCCCAGCTCAAGCCTGTCTCTGAGAGCCCTCTGTGCCCACCTGCCGACCTCCCTCCACCCGCCCGGCTTATCGACAATCACCCGGCTTTCACCGTCCGTACCATCTTGGACGTCCGACGCCGGGGGAGAGGTTTCCAGTATCTTGTGGATTGGGAGGGGTACGGTCATGAGGAGCGTTCATGGATTCCCCGCTCCTTCATTCTGGACCCCAGTCTAATCACCGCATTCTTCAGGGCCCACCCTGAGAAGAGACTCAGATCGCCAGGAGGCGATCCGTGAGGGGGGGGTACTGTAAGAGTGACACTCACTGCAGCTCCAAGATGGCCGCTAATCAGCATCAGCTGACGGCTATCCACCTGATGAGCTACAACCATACTTAAGGCTGCAGTCGAGTCCTACTCTTCGCTGGAGCATTGTTCCCTTATTACGGTACTGATGCTTCCAGCCAGTATTGTGTTTATACCAAGAAATACTTACCTTGTTTTTGTGTGCCTACAGCCACCTCGTTTCGACCTTCCTCGTTTGGATTCATGTTTTTGGTGCCTTGCCCTCCTGCCACGTGCCTGACCTGCCTCTCCTCTGTGACTCAGTTGGATTCCTTCAGGACACCTCCATCTCCTCCATCTGTAAGACCAAACAAAGAAATTGAATATTGTTTGAGACAACTCCTTGGCCTATCCCTTCCTGACGTTACGCTTCCTCCTTCAGGGATTCCAGAGGAACCATCTTGTACATTTGTAAATATCACTGTAAATAATAAACACTGTCACTTTTACTACTTCGCCTTGTGTCGTTTCGGGTCTCGTTATCAACTGGGTTGCCCATAAACATAACAGAATGCTCCAGCCAAACAAAACCCAGAACGAGACCAGGAGCGAACAAGCCTCCTCCTCACAGACGGAGAGAATTGAAAAATTAGAGGAAATGTTGAAACAAGTGCTAAGCCAACAGCTCCAGACTCAAACAAATCTTCAGGAACTTGGAGGTATGGTTTTTACTATGAACCAGAGACACCCTACTTCTCCCTCCACAACTTCTGCACCCCCAGCAGGCACCAGCTCTGCTAACATTGGTACTGTAAATCATGCTGTTTTTTCACAACAACTTTTTGTAAAACCATCCGAATTCTTTTCAGGAGATCCAGCTCAATGTGAGGGTTTCCTCCTCCAGTGCAAACTCGCTTTTGGAGGAGCTCCGCAGCTTTATTCATCAGACGCCACCAAGATTACTTACCTCATCAGCCAACTAAAAGGTAACGCTCTCCAGTGGGCGACCTCTTTCTTTCGCCACCGTAGTGTGGATTCCGTTACGTTCAGCATGTTTTTGGAAGAGTTCCGCAGGATTTTTGATCGGCCGCTACAACAACCAAACGCAGAGAAGCGTTTGTTGGGGTTACGTCAGGGCCGACTTCCGGTTGCCACGCACGCCTTGGAGTTCCGCATCCTCGCAGCCCAAACGGAATGGAACGACAGGGCATTACAAGGTACTTTTTTAAATTCATTATCCGACCACATTAAAGACCAGATTGCAGCACGAGACGAGCCACCCAACTTTGACGCATTAATAAATCTTGCCATCGCTATTGATGAACGTTTCCGGGAGAGACACCGGGAGCGGGACTACAACTCCCAGAGGGGTTCCACTTCCGGGTTTCCTACGTCATCAGCAGGGGCGTACCACTCCAAAGCAAAATTTGAGAGACACAACCCTCGTAGTCCTTTAGTGCCATCTACTGGTTTCTCACTATCATTACCTGAATCTGAACCCATGCAGATTGGGACTACGCGTTTAACATTCACTGAGAGACAGAGACGCAAGGATCACAACCTTTGTTTTTACTGTGGGAAAGAGGGTCACTTTGTTGCCGCGTGTTCGTTTCAGGGAAACGAAAACAACCACCAGTAAAGAGGGAGTTACTGGTGGGCATATCATCTTTTTCTCCCCCCCGCAGGTTCACATTACCCACCATAATTCAACTAAACAGTAACCGGTTTCCTGTATCTGCACTAATTGACTCCGGTGCAGAACAAAACCTTATTAGCCAAGATTTAGTAAAGAAATTTTCTCTCCCCGTCATTGACATAGACACTATATCCATTGCTGGAGTTACCGGAGAGGCTCTAGCTCAAATTAAATTTAGGACCACCGAGTTACATTTAATTACTTTTGGAAATCATCACGAGGAGATTAGTTTTTTTGTATTTGATTCACCAAACACACAATTAATTTTAGGATTCCCCTGGCTACGGGCTCACAATCCTCACTTTAATTGGGAACTTGGAAGGATTGAAAAATGGAGCGACAGGTGTCTAAAACACTGTCTCCGCTCTGGTATAACAAATCCCTCGATAAAAATAACTACTATTGAAGACGTTGACCTCTCCAACATTCCCGTCGAATATCACGACCTCTCCCCGGTATTTAACAAACATAAAGCCTTGTCTTTACCTCCTCATCGTCCCTATGACTGCTCCATTGACCTTCTACCAGGAGCTACTCTACCAACTAGCCGTCTTTTCCATCTGTCGGGCCCTGAACGTAGCACCATGCAAGCTTACATTGAGGAGTCCCTTGATTCCGGAATTATCCGTCCATCAACCTCTCCAGTAGGGGCAGGTTTCTTTTTTGTTTCCAAGAAGGACAAGACTTTACGTCCATGCATCGATTATCGAGGACTAAACCACATAACCATAAAAAACAAGTATCCGCTACCGTTAATAGACTCTGTCCACGAACAATTACTGACCGCTACCATCTTCACCAAACTGGACCTTCGCAATGCTTATCATCTCGTCCGGATCAAGGGGGGTGATGAATGGAAAACAGCTTTTAAGACACCTATGGGACACTTTGAATATCTCGTTATGCCATTTGGTCTCACCAATGCTCCCACAGTTTTTCAGGCACTGATTAATGACGTATTAAGAGATTTTATTGGGCACTTTGTATTTGTTTACTTAGATGATATTCTCATCTACTCCAGGAACAAGCAGGATCATGTCTCACAAGTCAGAATGGTACTTCAAAGACTGTATGAAAACCAACTCTTTGTGAAAGGTGAAAAATGTGATTTCCACACCACCTCTGTCTCATTTTTGGGGTTTATCTTCGGGGAGGGGCACTATAGGACCGACCCAGAAAAGACTAAGGCGGTGGTGGAGTGGCCAGTACCAGATACCAGGAAGCAGTTGCAACGTTTCCTAGGTTTTGCCAACTTCTACAGGCGTTTCATCAAGGACTACAGC
>NW_023622289.1:638-4866 GCF_014905685.2 Nematolebias whitei | reverse complement strand
CAAGACCGAACGTACAGGCGAACGTCCCTGGACATGGTCTCCCACCAAAATTGGGACCTGACAGTGAAAAGGGTCTTGGCGAAACCTGGGTGACAATACAGCAGGGAGTTGTGACAAAAATGAATGACCTGTTTAACCTTATCGGATGGAACATATAGACGATCAGGTGGACAGTTAGCTGGAGGAGGACGTGTCTGGCTGAGGTCTCTCAGGTCCTGCTCTAACTGGGTGATGGCCAGGCGGGCACTCTCAGGAAGGATAAAACTCTCTTCCTGAGCCGAGGGGAAATTATCCTCCTCCAAAATGCGAGACAGGGCATCGGGCTTAACATTTTTCTCCCCAGGTCGATAAGAGAGGGTGAAATTAAATCGAGAGAAAAACAAGGCCCACCTGGCCTGGCGAGGATTTAGGCGACGAGCGGACCTGAGATATTCCAGGTTCTTGTGGTCAGTCCATACCTGGAACGGGAACCTGGAACCCTCCAGCCAGTGACGCCACTCCTCCAGGGCGAGCTTAACAGCAAGCAGCTCCCTGTCCCCAACATCATAATTTCGTTCTGCCGGGGACAGGCTGCGGGAGAAGAAGGCGCATGGGTGAAGACGTCCATCCTCATTGCGCTGACTAAGAATAGCCCCCGCACCAGTGCTGGAAGCGTCCACCTCCACTACAAAAGGCTCCTCTGAATTGGGGGACTGTAGGATGGGAGCAGAAACAAAAAGTCTCTTAAGTTCGGTAAATGCGGTCTCTGCTGCAGTGGACCAGAAAAAACGAGACTTGGTAGAAGTGAGTTCATGAAGGGGTTTAGCGATGATACTGTAGCCTTTGATAAAACGTCTATAGAAATTGGCAAACCCCAAGAAACGTTGAAGCTGTTTGCGGTCCTTAGGAACGGGCCAATCCACCACAGCAGAGACCTTACTGGAATCCATCTCGACACTATTGGGAGACACAACAAAACCTAGGAATGAAGTTGAAGAGACATGAAATTCACATTTCTCAGCCTTGACATATAGTCCATTCTGTAACAGGCGGGTGAGAACAGATCTCACTTGTTTACGGTGTGAAATTATGTCTTTAGAAAACACAAGTATATCATCGAGATACACAAAAACAAATCTGCCGACCATGTCTCTTAGCACGTCATTCACCAAAGTCTGAAAAACGGCCGGTGCGTTGGTTAAACCAAATGGCATTACCAAATATTCATAGTGTCCATCGGGGGTATTAAAAGCCGTCTTCCACTCGTCCCCCTCTCTGATGCGGACCAAGTGATAGGCATTCCTAAGGTCTAATTTGGTGAAGATGCTAGCCCCCTGGATAAGGTCAAAAGCAGTGGACATAAGGGGAAGAGGATATTTGTTCTTAACAGTAATTTTGTTAAGTCCTCTGAAATCTATGCAAGGACGCAGAGACCCATCCTTCTTTTTAACAAAAAAGAACCCAGCACCGGCAGGAGAGGCGGAAGGGCGGATGATGCCAGATTTCAGGGACCCCTGAATGTACTCTCTCATGGTGGCTTGTTCTGGGGCTGAGAGAGAGTACAGAGCTCCTCTAGGAGGAGTAGACCCTGGAATAAGATCAATGCCACAGTCATACGGACGGTGAGGAGGAAGCGAGGTGGCCTTAGTTTTATTAAAGACCTTCTTAAGGTCGTGATACTCTCGGGGCACATTAGATATATCAGAATCATAAGTCACATTATTATCTACTGTTTCTACAGGGACCACAGCATCAAAAAGGCATGTAGTTAAACAGTCATCCGACCACCCTAAAATCTCTCCCCTCCTCCAGTCTAGATGGGGATTATGTTTCATTAACCATGTGGTTCCTAAGACCACTGGAGCCTGGGGAGATTTGATGACCACAAAGGATATCTCCTCCTTATGGTTACCCCCTAAACACAATAAAACTGGTTCAGTAATCAAAGAAGAAGAGTTCAAAGGATGACCATCTAAGGCCACTACTGACAGTTTGTGGGGGGGTAGAACAAAACCGAATACCTGCTGTTACAGCAAAGTCATGGTCAATGAATTCAGTATCAGCCCCAGAATCAATGAAAGCTTTAATAGAGACCTGAGATTTGCTGGGGGTGATCAGATCGGCGGGTATGGTGAAAGGTGAGGAGAGTTTGCTGGTGCTGACATGGCTCAGTAGATATCTCCTCTCATCTACTGAGCGACCCCTTTTACCGGACACTTGGCGTTGATATGACCAGCCCCTCCACAATAAAAACAAAGATGTCCTCTCCGTCTTCTCTCACGTTCAGTCTCAGTAAGGCGACTCCTGCCCAACTGCATAGGTTCCTCTGCCAACAGAGGAGAAGAAACAATCGGTGAGATGAGAGATCGTGGAGGGGGTCGAAACTCACTGACTGATTTTGCCGCCGGTGAAGTCTTTGTTCCTCGTTCTCTGGCTCGTTCGACCAGCCTTAAGTCCACCCTGGTGGCCAAATCCTCAAGGTCCTGTAGGGAGTCAGGATAACGTTTAGTAGCAAGTTCATCTTTGATCTCGTCCGTTAGACCCCTATAAAAGGCATCAGTAAGAGCCTCCTCGTTCCAATGGCTTCCTGAGGCAATGGCGTGGAAGTCGATAATGTAATCGGTCACCCTGCGATTACCTTGGTGAATGTCAAACAACCGTCTGGCAGCCTCACGTTCTGGCAAGACTGGGTCAAAAACCCTACAGAGCTCCCTGGTGAAGGCCTGCAGAGAATAAATGTTAGTAGAGTTTTTCTGCCATTCAGCAGTGCCCCACTTCTTAGCTTGCCCAGCGAGAAGAGAAATCATCTAAGCGACCTTGGATTTTTCTGAGGGAAAAGATGACGGTTGTAATTCAAAATGAATCTCACATTGCGTAATAAAAGGTCTACACTGATCAGGAGTCCCTGAGAACAATTCAGGCGGAGTCAGACGAGGTTCCCTATTGGACTCAACATAACGCGTGGTCATGGCTGAATTATGTTGCTGATCCTGTGAGTTTAAGTTGTCCAACCTGCGGGACATGTTCTGCATGTCTGAGGTTATTTTACCGATAGCTCCCTCAACCTCTGAGCGCCAACCTGCTGGTGGTGAGTGATCCATAATGGCCCGGTAGTTCTGTAACGAACCCCGTATAATGGACCAAAATCACCACCACAAAAATCAATTAAATAAAGTTTATTAACTGATGAAAACGGCAGGATGGACCTCGGCAAGCTTTCGCAGACTGTGGACCGGTTCCAGGTTCCAATCACCGATCCACACGAACAGTCTAAAGATGGAGAACGGTTAGTGGTTGTGCAGGTGACGAGAGTGAAGACAAAGTCAGATGAAAAAACAACCACTAACCGTCTCAGTGATGATGGGGGTTCTGAAGCGCTGAAGCGGGTCCAGCTGACCCGGATGACTGCTGGAGGAGCTGGGTCTGGTGAGAGACGACAGTCGGCAGCAGCTGAAGCTTGCAGCGAGGTCTGCAGGATAAGTTGGTGTCTCCAGCACCGAGCGTGATCCAAAACAAGCGAGTGGTGGAGAGTAGAGCTGGTGGGGATGATCCGAGAGACGTGGTCGAGCAGGCGTGGGTCAGAACCGATGATCAGATGCCGAGATAATCCAAGGAGCAGACGAGAGACGAAGTCAGGAGGTCCGTGGGTCCAGAAGCCGGGAGGTCGAGCCGAGAGGAAGGGAACAGGAAACGACGGGAGGACAGAAACGAGTAAAACAGGAATACAAGGACTTGAGAGGACAGGACAGGGACAGAGCGTGGTCATGAGCGCGAGGTATTTACTAACTAAAAGTGTTCAACTACCGGGCACCGAAAAAGAGTCAGCTGTGAGCTTATAAAGGGAGAGGAGGACAGGTGCAGCCAGTTGAGCGCAATCAGTGCTGCTGGCTGCAGTGAAGACAACGTTAAACTAGGAGTGAAGACAAACCTCAACCCACATGCAGAGAAAGAAAAAGAAAAACAAAAGAGTAGATCCCCAGAACCAAAACAAGTGAACAGAGTGACACAAAAACCTAACTGACAGACGTGATTCGTGACAGATCCCCCCCTCAAGGAACGCCTCCCGGCGTTCCACCAGGTTGCTCAGGATGCAGGCGATGGAAGTCCCGGATCAAGGGCTTATCCAGGACGTGACGGGAAGGCACCCAGGACCGCTCCTCCGGTCCGTACCCCTCCCAATCGATGAGGTACTGCAGGCCCCGACCCCGCCGTCTAGAACGGAGGAGCCGGCGGATGGTGTAAGCCGGTG
>NW_023622289.1:0-628 GCF_014905685.2 Nematolebias whitei | reverse complement strand
GAAGGTTCTTCGTGGAGAGCCACACCTTCTGACCCACAGCATACTCAGGTTGGGGGGTTCTATGGCGGTCCGCCTTTTTACAGTAGGCAGCACGTGACTTGAGCAAGGCGGTCTTGGCCCTCCTCCACACCCTCTGGCAACGGAGAGCGGCGAGGTGGGCCGAGGGGACAGATGCCTCCCTCTCCTGAACAGAGATAACAGGTGGTTGGAAACCAAAAACAGTGTAAAAAGGGGACAGACCAGTGGCAGATGAAGGGACGGAATTGAAAGCGTGCTCGATCCACGGGAGAGCAGAGCTCCACTTCTCGGGGTCGTTAAGACAGAGGAGCCTCAGTTTGTCTCCCACTTCTGGAAAGAGTTTTGTGGTCTTCTGGGTATTTCTATTAGCCTCTCCTCGGGTTTTCACCCTGAGACGGACGGTCAGACTGAGAGGGCTAATCAGGAAGTGGAGGGCAAACTGAGGCTCCCGATCAGAAACAATGTCTACAGGCAACCCATGAAGCCTAAAAACCTCACGAGCCATGACGTGAGCCAGTTCTTTAGAGGACGGTAACTTAAGGAGGGGGACCAGATGAATCATTTTGGAGAAACGATCGACAATGGTGAGGATGACAGTGAAATTGTTAGA
>NW_023622288.1:0-4866 GCF_014905685.2 Nematolebias whitei | reverse complement strand
ATGGAGATTTATCTTACAGAGAGATGTGTGAGGGAATTTATCTGTTTAACCAGAACGTGCACGCTCCTTCAGATTTCAGCTCGTCCCAACAGTACACTTTTGGTGAAGGTCGACTTTACCTTTCTGAAGATAGATCAGTTTGGCGTGAAGTCCTACTTCCAGCCACTTTCAGCGTCTCCGTTGAGAACAGCCAAATACCTAGAGAGTCGTGCGAGGTTATCCAAACAGAAGTTATAATTCCCAAAATCGTCTCTGGTTCAGCTTGTTTGGCTTAGCAGCAACCATGAATGCATGCGTTTTGCATCCAGGTTGTCCCAAACGCTCTGCATTCTGGATTCCAAGAACTCTGAACTCTTCTGGAACTCTCAAAACTCTCAAAACTCTTCTGTTGAACTGGGAAGTTGCCACATTTAAACGGGCTATACTTCCGGTTCATTTGAGAGCTTTCTTATTCGTGGATGGACCAGAACAGAGGTGTGGTTTGTGATGTAAGGTGTTATGGAAAGTCAAGGATTGTTTAAGAACAGACAGAAAGATATCATGGAAAAACCAGACTTCGTGGTGCCACCTCTCCTGTATCTTGCTGTAAAAGTTAAACATGACATTTCTTTTCAGTAAACTTTTTAGTTGACCGAAGCTCGAACTTTAACACACTTACAAATTTGCTCATTGAAGACAGAAAAATCAAGAAATGCATATTACCCTGATTTCTTCTTTGAATGAGGAATAAAAATCATTACTACTGTTTAAGTAAATAAAAATGAGTAGTTCACTTCAACATGTAAACATTGTTTGAACTAACACAATTTGATTATCAAAACATTTGTAAAATAGTAATGATCATAGAGAATTGTCTTTTCCACTTGATTAATTCAAGAAGGAAAGTCTCAGGATGGGTCAAACTGTATTTCTGGATGCAGATCAATGAAATGACAGTTTCTGACCATATGATCCTAAGGTCATTGATTTGACATCAGGTCAAGTTCACTACACATTTTATCAAAGCATTTTTAGAAGCGGCTGATACAGTTATCATTGAATTTTAGAAGGAAACGAGACTGCAAACACATATTTGTTAGAAAAAAAAATGTATATGCGATACAATGATCAATATAGCCATGTCAGTGTTTTATAACATTACACACGTAAAAAAAAAAGATCAGAGTAACACCTGTTATAAAGCTATTTCTGATGTTCTCTGCATGAGAACACTCCACCTTGTCCTCCATGCAGCAGTTCAGATCTGCTCCAGTTTACCTTAGATCATCTGGATGAATTTTTCATTTCTGTAGAAGATATTAATTCAACCTTTATTTAAACAGGTTAGTCCCATTGAGCCACTATGACTCATTTACAAGAGAGACCTGAATATAATTGTTGTATTTGTCGTTTTTTTTTTTTTTTTATGGCAACCAAGTACCTGGATAACTGAGTTGATTGTAGCCTGACAATTATTGTAAAATTGTAATTCATTGATTAAAATGTTAATTTAAATGAAACTGATTCTAGTTAAAATCATAACAGATGACAAAATAAGTGTTAATTGTGGAAAAATAAATTTCCAAACAATTTATTATAAAATATGTAAAATGTAAAACAAGCTTTAATAAAGTACTTTTACTGCCATTTATACTGTTTATTAATGACATCATCTCAAGTCAGCAGGAGCACCATCACCATCATCACAACAACACAAAGTGAGAGCTGTAAATTTAATCTGCACAAACATTTTCAATCAGGGCTCAAAATGTTTAACTGTCAAAGAAGTGTGCAAGAAAATAAACTAATGTCACTCTACAGGCACATTTAGAGAGAGGACAGTTTACAGAGACACAGTCAGGTCGTGTGAGACTGAAGGAGGTTCAACCATTTGTTCATCAACCAGAACCAAATGAGAAAAACAGCAGAACTTCCACTGACCAGTGATCACACATGTTGTTCTAAATTAAACTTTGGTACGAACAGTGTTACAATAAGACATGTCATATTTTTTTATTGAACAATAATATTCATTCTAACATTGCCATTGTAATTTCAGAGACTGAGGAAGGAAGAAACAGAAATGAGGCGAGTGAGATGAGGGAAAGATGAAAATGTGTCCTCAGAGGACGGGGACATGTCAGGATCTGATGAGCCAGGATCAACAGGCAGTCAGGGAACAGATGAAAAATCTGAGGGAATAATTAGAACACAAAAAAATACATAAGCAGGATAGAAGAAACTCTGACAAGTAAATTAACACAGTCTTGCGAAGAAAAATGTTAATGGAAAATAAATTCTGACATATTTTTACAAAAGGTCAGATGAAGACAACCGGCATGAAGAATAACTTCCCAGCTCCATCTCAATGTACCTGTGATAGTCAAGTCAAGTCAAGTCAACTTTATTTATAGAGCACATTTAAAACAGAACCTGTTATCAAAGTGCTTAACAATAACAACAACAATCAATGAGTAAAATTAAAGAGAGAGAAGAAAAAAAGAAAAAAAATCTATATATATATATACACACACAATACACTAATAATAATAACTGGATAATTAATAAAAAGCATTTGAAGTTTAAAGCATTTAAAGCATGATAGTTTAATACGTTTTTTTGTTACTGTCCTACAGTTTATTGATGCTGATATATTCTTGGTAATAATTCTTGTTTCTTGTTCTGTCTTGAAAGAGCGTCTCATCTCAACTTGACCCATGATTACCATACACTAAACTAATAATATAAATCAAATGTAAATTAACAGTCCTGCAGTAAATACCAACTTTGTGAAGGTGTTAAAGTAGTTTTATTCAAACATCTTGATGAAGCTGTTATTGATTTGGGAAGACAGAAAACGAGATCTTGAACCTTTGTGATACTTTGAATGCAACATTTAGTTCACTGAAGTCATTCTCCTGTGATTTACCTGTGTAGTGAACTAAGCCTCAGGTCAAATCTGGCCTTGAGGGCCTTCCTGGGACAAGAACTGTATTTCATTGATTTGAGTCCAGAAACACAAGATTAAGTTCATCCAGAGACTTCCTAAGTGTCCTACACTGATCAATTGAAAGAACACTCTCTTTTTCTATTATCATTACTATCTTACAAATGTCTTGATAATCAAAGTGTGTTTAGTTCAAACCATTTTTAAATGTTGAAGTGAACTACTCATTTTAAATCAACTGTGAAACAGTTAATGATTTTTTTAATCCTCATTCAAAGTAGAAATCAAGTTAGAATGTGTTACAGAGTAATGATTCAATTTCTTGATCTTCTGTCTGAAATGGGCAAGTTGTGATGTCAGTCAAAGGTCGAAGACAAGTTGTTGGAACGAACTGTCATGTTTTTATATCCTCTCAGACGTAAATAGAGAAGCTGGCACCTGTTTTCCCCCAACTCGCCTAAACATTTCTCTCGTCAGTCTCAAAAACATCTTCTGTCCGTTCCAAAACAATTTTTCTGTTTTTCTGACTTCTAGTGACCTCTTACGTCACAAAAACACACCCCTGTTTGGTCGATCGACCAATCAGAAACTTCCCAAATGAACCAGAAATAGAACTCTTTAAATGTCGGCACTTCCTAGTTCCAGCTAGTCGAGTGCGGTGGGAGAGCAGTTCAGTTCGGAAAGCAAAACCGAACGGAAGAAGTGCTGGAGAGTACAGGAGGTTCAGACATGATCCGCAGTTCTTCCGAGTCTTGTGGGAATTATGAAATCTTCCACATCTGAGTGGAGCCTCTGACGGACTTACTCCTCTTGTGAGTCCACCAGTGGGTTGAACCTGTGTCGGACGGAATACCGGCACTACTTCGGACGATTCACAGCTGTTCCTACGGAGACGCTGAAAGGGTGCGTTAAATGGAACTCCGTACCAGTGGAGACACCTTCTACAGGTAAAGAGTTGATTTACACTACCTAAGTGTACCGAGGAGGAAGCTGGGATCTTAACGGAGCGTGCCGTTCTGATACCGACACATAACAACCCCTCATCATCTTCTCTCTCAATTTTAACTCCTTCATCCCCCATCTTTAAACCCTTCTATCTTGCCAGTGTAGTATGACATATCCTGAGATATATTCATCAATTAAACGGGTTCTTTCATTTTTCTGGACTGTATAACATACGTGCATTGAATTTAATAAAAATGTGGACGTGAGGCGTTAATTATCTTTGACTCACCAAACGAGTGGGTCATTTATTAACAGAATCAAGTTTAACACATCACACATTTACATTAATTGGCAAAATGAAAATAACGACAGCTTATTAACCAGTTTTACAGGAGTGAGAACAATACGGCGATTGTTTTCACTTTTCAGCAGAACAGCAGAACAGCAGACATCAAATCACACGGCGGTGATTGAGAACTTTGCTTCAGACATTTCTAAAAATATCTGTAATGACTTTAGCAGATAGAAGAATTTTAAAGATGGAAAGATGAGGTTTATCTACAGAGAGATGTGTGAGGGAATTTGTCTGTTTTAACCAGAACAGCACGCTCCTTTGGAAATCAGCTTGGGCCAACGGTACGCTTGGTTGAGATAGAACTTTTTACCTTGCAGACGATAGCTTCAGCGTCGGTGTAGAGCTCTCCTTTCAACTCTTTCAGCGTCTCCGTGAGAACAGCTAAAAACCCCTGGAGTCGTGAGGTTATCCAAACAGAAGTTATAATTCCCAAATCGTCTCTGGTTCAGCTTGATTCTCTTTCAGCAGCATCCTGAATCCCAGCGTTCTGCATGCTGAACTCCCAAAACTCTCTGGAACTGCTACTCCATCTTCAAGACTGGCACGATTCAAGACTGAACCTCGAGCTGAACTCTTCTCTTTGAACTAGGAAGTGTAAGGATGGTACCATTTGCTGTTTCTGTTTGTGTCTGTTTCCCTA
>NW_023622287.1:3308-4866 GCF_014905685.2 Nematolebias whitei | reverse complement strand
CGCCCAATGCTGACTGACCCAGACATCATCCAACTTCAGAAGTTGGATCCTGCAATTAACTCGATGATGCTGTATCTGACTGACCCAGACAAATACACTCCATCGAAAGACGAGCTGGATTCCAATCCAGACCTCAAAGTCCTCTTTCAGCTGCGAAAACAGCTAAAACTACTTAAAGGCATCCTAACTTTCGCTCATGGACGGACGTCCTCACCTGTGTTCGTGGTCCCCCATGACCACAGGGGGGTGATGTTAGTCCATGCACATGACCTTCCGTCCGCAGGACATAAGGGTGACAATGCCACGCTGAAAGCATTAAAACAGATTGCTTATTGGCCTGGAATGAAAAAGGATGTCAAGGACTACATAAAAGGGTGCCTGATCTGTGGCCAGTTTCAACCATCCAGACCACTTCACAGAGCACCACTGCATAGTAGAGGCATTGCATTTCCATGGTCGGACCTCCAGATTGACTGGGTCGGACCACTCACTAAGACCTCTAGAGGAAATAAATATTTTCTCACGGTAACCTGCGCGTTTACCAAATGGGTAGAATGTCTACCAGCCCCTAATGACACAGCACAAACCACTGCTATGTTATTAATGAATCATGTATTTTCAAGGTTTGGACTTCCCCTTAGGGTGAACTCAGACCAAGGTACACACTTCACAGGTGAAGTAATGAAGGAACTGTGGAAGACGCTAGGCGTCAAAGCCAACTTCCATATTGGCTACCACCCACAGGCTTCAGGCCAGGTTGAGAGAGCAAACAGGACTGTGGTGAGTATTTTGAAAAAATACGTAGCCGCAAACCACAAGGACTGGGACATGAAACTCCCTCTGGTCCTCATGGCCATAAGGGCCACTCCACACACGTCGACTGGCATCGCTCCTTTCGAGATGATGACGGGTCGACAAATGACTCTCCCTCTGCACCTGTTGTACCAACCAGGCGATGCTGCCATGGCAACAGCCTACACCACACAACAATACATGAAAGACTTGGAAAGACACCTTAAAAACACTTTTGCTTTCGCACAGAAAAACCTGGAAAAATCAGCTGAAGGACGCAAAGCGTACTACGACCAAAAGGCCTCTCACGAGGAACTCCAAGTGGGAGACAGGGTCTGGTACTACACGTTTGCACCCAAAACTGGGAGAAGAGAGTCCGGGACCGGAACTCTCGCCCGTAAGCTGATGCCCAGATGGACCAAACCCCATCTGATAATCGACAAAGTGTCTCCAATTATCTACCAGATAAAAATCAGTAAAGGCCAAACAGAGCCAACTGTTAAATGGGTACATCGAAACCAGGTTAAACAACACAAGGCGTGCAATAACTCCTCAGGAGACAAAGATCTCATAAAATCTGACCTCGTGGGAACAAGGGTCATCCAAGCAGAAGATAACTAATGGATAATAAACTTAACCATAGTTTAAATTCACAGGACCTACCCTTGACCATGACGAAGCTAAGACCTATCTCTTTGTGTTTCCATAGGACAATGATGATACCACTACTGGTAATCTTCACCCTCTTGGGTGCCACCCAAGAGGG
>NW_023622287.1:797-3208 GCF_014905685.2 Nematolebias whitei | reverse complement strand
TCGGGCATCGCTCTGCGGGACCAGCAGGGACTGCTCATCACAGATTGCCGCCTATACACTCGAAAGGTCTTCGTCCGCTTCGACCCCCAAACCGTGGTCCAACAACACATTAACATTAAAAATGAGTGGTTAAACAGGCCATGGTACACAGTATCCCTAGAGGGTGCTAAAGCAGAGATCCAACACATCCTAAAACAACTGCATAAATTTACTTACACTCAACAAGAGTTGGGCGGAATAAGTACAAGGCAAAAGCGCGGCATCGGCGGACTTTTGCTTGCTGCATCGTCACTAGGATCACTGTTCAGCCTAGGGTTGTCCGCATACAACACTGTCAGCATAACGTCCCTAAAACAACATGTGTATGAAGTAGAGAGCGAGGTCCCAAAGATCCGAGCGCAAATGAACCTTCAACTAACACAATTGACACAGGTGACTAAAACCGTAAAGGATACTGTTCTAGTGCTGAATACTCACACCCAAGAAATCAAAGCCCTCGTAATAGCGGTAAATGAGTTAGCCCTTAAGGTTGAAGCGGATTACGCTGTCGCACACCTAATGGATAGGATTTTTGCTGACATGCTTAGAGATATCAGTTCGTCAGTAGATACACTAGCCACCGGTAGGATCCCACCGTATCTAGTCTCTCTACAGATGGTGAACGACATCCTCAGCTCCGCTACGCACGAAAAAGTTACGCAAACACAGGCACACCTGGCTTACACTCTCGGTAGCGCAATCCCAATCTACGTCAATCACAAAACATTTGAAATGGCGTTCATTATCAACCTACCGATAATTCCCTCAAACGGCATATATAGACTCAGGGACGTCGTAAATGTTGGCAATTGGCACGGCGAAAACCATGTTCAAATTGACACACCAAGGATGGTTGCGTACCACGACGACAACCCCTCAGTTTACCTAGCTCCAAACCTGCAGATGTGTGTTCTCACTCGGGAGATACACTATCTGTGCCCGAGCAAACCGTTTATGTGGAATAAAACCGCGGGCATATGCGGATTAACACCTATTCCGGAAAATTCTAAGTGCTCAACGACCGTAACGCCTCGACACCTGGCTAAAGATGCAAAAGCGGAAATAATTGGCTCTCGTTGGCTAGTGAACGCTCCTCAAAGACAGGCGATCATAGCCTACGATCAACCCGGGGCAAATAGACCTTTGGCGTTACCGGACAAAACGATGTGGATCAGTGTTCCCCAGGGAACAACCATACACATTGGTGATTTGACGCTCTATCACCTCGATCCGGAACGATGGGACACGACTCTGGATGACTCAGAGTACCTGAGAAATATGTCTATAGACATAGATCCAGAGACTCTGGGAAGGATCCGTTTTGAAGGCACCCAAGTCGTCGACGTGGAACCAATAAACCAAGTTCTCAAGTCCCTCAGGTCCACAACTAAGAACCCGATCCAACCAATTAACTATGCGTGGTCGAGCGCGGACACATTAATCATAGCCCTGCTAATGACGATAACCCTCGTATTGTGTGGGATACTCGCATCCCTGTCCCGGGGCCAAACGTCACTCCGAGTCGACGTGGATCGCCATGCAGCGCACCTCGATATGATTATGCCTCGCGTAAGCGGGTCCGCAAAGAAGCCACTCACACGGGACAGCGCGACTGAAACTGACAACCAGGGTGAGGAGGAGCAGTGAAACGATGTTTCTAGATGCTTAGTCACTACTCTTGTCGGTGTTGAAACGTTGTTTAGTTGATTTTGGTTGTTTCTGAGGTAAGAATGAATCTTGTGTGTAGTAAGTTAGAGACTAAGAAGCCTTTGACCATGCCAACATGCAGTTCATTCATTAAATTGCAATCCTTGCGGAGTCAATGTATATTATTGTTACCTTAAGTACCATAATCTACATTGGTCTCACATCGCTTAAGCCGAACCTACTCGAACAATTCTATTCGGGGGGATAGCTAATTCTTTTTGATAAGTCTCGCCATAGACTTCCAAAACATTTATGGGAAACCAAACACCCAATCTCAAGTCGTTCGTCTAAAAGACAACAGACATTTGAACCAAACTATATTTTGCCATGTAAAGCTAACTTAACCCAAGTTAGAAATGGAAAAGTAGTTTGGAACCCTTTTCTATAGGCTTAAACCCCTGTAGTTACCCCTTTTCAGCATGCTCCACCCCTTAACTGGTAGTCGTAGCTGTTCTCAACCATAATAGCTTACACACCAGGTGCATATAGTTTAAGGCCTTATGTAAAATCCCCTTCATAAGCCCACTTTAAACCACATAATTGCATGACACATTGAACCAGAACGGCACGGGCTGGACGTCGCTGGAGACAACCTTCGCTGGAGGCGACCTGCAATCCTGACGTTGGTCTCCACTCTTCATCCGGTGGCCGCTTCTTCAGTTCAA
>NW_023622287.1:0-697 GCF_014905685.2 Nematolebias whitei | reverse complement strand
TTGTGGATTATATGACTTTTTCCAGTGGATTACAGACTCTGTTTCCAAGGGGTTAAAGCATTGCTACAATGGAATTATCGAGACGATATGGAATTATAATCAACACAATGGAATTACCAAGAACATTGTGGGATTACCTTGACTTTTGTTTTCCTTGCTGGATTACTTTTGACTTTTGTTTTCCTTGCTGGATTACTCTTGACTCTTGTTTCTTTGCTGGATTACATCAAGCTTCAAGGACAATCGACGACGTAAGTCCATAGTTGGAATTCATCTCCATGGACAGGTGATGATTTCCAAAGGGGGGACTGTAGTGGACTAAGCCTACGTCGGAACCCAGTCTAAGGTCAAAACTCTTGACCTTTAGAACCTTGTGGGACAGAAGCTGTCATTTCATGTATTTGACTCCATAAATACAGGTTCACCCATCCTGAGACTTTCTTTCTTGAAGATTCAAGTGAAAAGAACACTCTCTTTTTATAATCATTACTGTCTTACAAATGTTTTGATAATCAAGTTGTGTTAGTTCACTCAATGCTTTACAGGTTGAAAAGAACTACTCATTTTTATTTTACATAAACAGTAAGTAATGATTTTTATTCCTCATTCAGAGAAGAAATCACCTGAATAAGCATTTCTTGATTTTCTGTCTTTTGAATGAGCAAGTGTGTGCGTTTACAAGGTTACAGTCAAACGA
>NW_023622286.1:1022-4866 GCF_014905685.2 Nematolebias whitei | reverse complement strand
AAAGACGAAAAAGTGACGAACTATTTTACGCTAATCTAACTTGCTAGCTGGAGAAAACGCTTCCTGATTGGTTGAATTCGCTGTTGTGGAGCGCTCTGATTGGTTGAGAAGGCTGACTGGCGTGGCTACGTCACTTCCTCTCACCCTGCGCTGCTTTGCCATTGGTGATTTCAGTCACGTGACCCGGAAATGAAATTCGTTTTCATAGGGAAATAAAATCTGCTTTTTAAAGCTGAAAAGTAACTTTAAAGTGGTTTTGACACGCTGGTCAAGTGCTTCGAAGCTATTTGCTGAAATTTTGCTACGTTAGAGTTTAAAATTCGTCAAAAAACGATGTTTTTAAACAACGCTAGCGATGCTAATTTTAAGCTAAACAGCTAACGACCGGAGCTTAAACTACGCTTAAAATCACTAAATGAAGCTGCTATACAGTCCCAAAAACTCATGTTTGAAGCTATAAAGTCTGATTGCAAAACTTTTGCCACTTTTGTGTAAAAAATCCGTTCAGAAATGTTGATTTTAACCGAGTTTAGCCGAAGCTAACTTCAAGCTAAGCAGCTAACAACAGGATGTCAACCGAACGCCACAGGAAGTTATAGCACCCCTAGTGGACAACACAAAAAGTGACGGAGTTATAATTGTTGAGGTAATACTGACATCTCCTGGCAAGACGTGAGATCACAGGTTTCACTTCGTTTTTAGGTAAAGAGTGAAATTAAACGTTTTTTTATTTTTCTGTAAGGCAATTTTGAGTTAACAAACTTCCTCAAAGCTGAATAAAACACTGTTATCTTACATTTTAAAAAGTAATAGGTATTTATGCAAAGAAGCATTTACCAAAAAAAATTTTATTCACTGATAAATCCTTGTAAAACAGGTTCATAATAAAATTAGAAACTTTTAAAAAACAGATACAGTTACAAATATTCACAGAGTTGAATAGTTTACTCATTTTGCTTGAAGGATAATACACGTTTAATTGCAAAATCACTAAATAAGAGTAAATTTATGAGGAAAAAGAGATTTTTCTGTTTAATTTGCCACCTAAATAAAATATCTCTCTATTTAATTTTAAATAGAAGCTTTACAGGAGCAAATACAGTTTTTCTGAAGAAAGACTGATTATTCCTCATCATCAATTTCTTTTTCTTTTCACCCACCTGAGTTGATGAGTAACTGTTTAAAATAGCAAATTTCTGGAACAGAACGGTTTAAAAAAAAAAAAACGTTTTAAACTAATATTGCTGTGAGACTAAAGAAAATTTGCAGGTTTATAAAAAATTCAGTGTTTTAGAGTAAAATACACTAAAAAACAGCTTGGTACTCTAGTATCTGTGGAAAATAAGCACAAAAAGTAACACTGCCAAAAGAGCGTTTACTTAAATATTCATGAATTGGGGTAAAACCTGAGAAAGGTACCCACAGTTGAATAAGTGACTTATAACAGTACTTCTGTGTAAACCCAAAGCTAAAATAAGTGTGAAAACTCATTGACTTGAATACAAATATTTACCTGTAAAATATCTAAAGCTTGCAACTGTTCAAACAGATAAATTGTTACACAGTGAAAACATGACAGGTGTGTTAGAAAAAGATTTTGACCCAAAAGGAATGGCGGACTGCTTGGAGAATGCGTTCGCGCTTCTCGGAGCGTCCTTACATCCATATATAATTCAGACAGAGCGCATGAACCCAAAAGAGTTAGTGGACAATCTGAAGGAGGTTGCAGAAAGTGTGACCTCTGCAGAAATCACAAAGTCAAGTTATGAAAAGCTGGCTAAAATTGCAATCTTGCTGAAAGAGTCATTCTATAAGGCCGTTGAGAAAACTGATTACCTAAAACAAAGGTTAGACAGTGAAATAGAGTTGGCTCAAAAAACGGAAGAATACGTCCGTCAATTTAGAAGCGAACACGAGGTCCTCATGACGAAACATTATGAACAGATGTTTCAGTTACAGCAAGATACAAGTGCAGAAATTGATTTGCTGAACAGCAAACTACAAGTACTTGAAGCATCACTATCGGAAGCAGAGGATAGAGAACAAGCGTACCAAGCCTCGCGTTCAGATAACGATGTGCTAAAAGCACAGTTACAGATCGCATTGAAGGAGCTGGACGCTTGCAAGGCAGACAAGACGGAATCACTCCAACGATGGCTGATTTTAATAAAAAAATATCAGACATCACAGGAGGACCTGAAAGCTTGTGAGGAGAATTTAGCTACAGCTACAAACCAGATTTCTGATATGGGGCGGCCTGGTCTAAGACTCAAAGACGAACAGTATCAGGGTCCGAGACAGCCACGAACTCTCCAGTCAGATGCTGTTGCACCTCTTCCTCCTGACAACACGCCGTTACCCCCACCCCCACCATGGGCGGTAGGGACAGAACTGCACCAATATGTACCTCTTCCTCCTGACACCATGCCCCTACCCCCACCACCATCACGGATGGTAGGGACAGACCTGCACCGATATGTACCTCTTCCTCCTTACCAGCCACCCCCACCCCCACCATGGGCGGTAGGGGCAGGCCTTGACCAATCTGCACCAATCACGCATGTGAGACCGTTGATACAGTCTCCTTCAATGGATGATTTGCAGAAAGTCTCAAAATATGTACAACGTTTCGTTCCCGGCCCTATGGGGTCGGCAGGAACAAAAGCGTACCTCAGAGATCTGGATTTCAGATTGAGAGCTTATCCTAATGCTACGGCAGAAGATAAAATCAGTCTGATACGACTCACTTCGGACAGAGAGGTGTTCACCTTCATCGAGCGTCTACCAGATGCAACGAGAAAGGATTACAAACTTCTGTGTGAAGCTCTGATCAAAGAGTATGACTCTTGCACGGGACCTGCTGGTTTCCCAGCTGCTGACAAGGTCACGCAGGGCAAGAATGAACATCCAAAAGTTTATTACAAAAGAATCTTCCAAGCTTATTTTGGTAACAGAAATGAGACCGGAATGGAAGAAGATGATGGTTTTAAGTTTGTTTTCACCAAAAATCTCCACTCTGATTTTAAAAAATCAGTACAAATGATGGCAAATTTCAGAGAAAAATCCATCAGTGAGATTAAACAGTGTGCTGTGAATGTGTTTGAAGCATGTTCTCATGATAAGACGCCCATTGAAGTGTTTCCTAGTGTAAAGGTTAAACCCCACTCTCTTGAACTAGAAGGACGACGTGCTTCGCCACCTCCTCCTAAGAAAGAGAGAAAACAGTCTGTTCGAAATAACAAACCACGTAATGAAGGTGCACGTTGGGACAAAAATGCTCCTCTTTCAGAGGATGAACGTGATTATCGTAAATGGGGTGAGCGTAGGACGCAACGATATGGGAAACCATATCATCAGGGGCAGTACGTAAAGGAACCCCCGAAAGACGTACCTGACCGTCCCCCACCTCGGACGAAACGAACCGAGGCGAAAAAATCACAAAAGTTCCAGAAACAAGGCCCTACACCTCTGAACTCGGAAGAGACAGAGAAAATACGCAGGTTGTTAGAAACTTTGAAACACACTGACACGGGAACCCAACCAGGAGCACTTTGCAGTGATGTAATTCCCATTACATCTAATGGCGCGAATGACAACATAACAGATGTCGGTGAAACACACCAAGACATAACTGTTGTTCACTCAAACAACCCCTCATCAGAAGAAGGGGGGGTAAACACACACACAAACGATGACGAGTCATCGCAAGCTGAACACTCAGAAACAGCTTCTGCTGTGCTGACGGTTCAGACAAATCAAGATTACACAGAAACCTTTTGGTTTTTTTCTGACGCTTTTTCACGCGTTCAGATTTATCTGTGTAATCTTGATTTGTCTGAACCGT
>NW_023622286.1:0-922 GCF_014905685.2 Nematolebias whitei | reverse complement strand
CTGCTGTGCTGACGGTTCAGACAAATCAAGATTACACAGATAAATCTGAACGCGTGAAAAAGCGTCAGAAAAAAACCAAAAGGTTTCTGTGTAACTTTATCAGAAAGGGGGCCGCCAAAAAGGCGTACCTGTCAGTAACACTCGAAGGTGTCCTCACACACGAAGCACTCTTGGACGGTGGGGCAGACATAACAATTATGTCAGCTAAACTGTTCGAGGAGCTGAGGACGGCCGCTGCCAGTGTTAACAGGATAATACCTCTCTCTGAATGTGCTATAGAAATGCAGGGTCTCTCAGAAATGAAAACAACCCTGACAGCTATAGCAATGGTTCACATGCAGATTGGCAATATGACACTGTACCATCCGGTACACGTGACCCATGTCGACTCATTCCCATTTTTGGTTGGCCAGGATTTTATAAATCGCTTTAACGCGATTATAGATTATGGTGATCAAACAATGTGGACAAAAGTGAGCAAACCACTGCCAATAGATACGCCTCCGGAGTGTGACACAGACTGCCCAACAGCAGGTACCGCGGAAGGCACAAAGGACTCCTCAGCCGAGGACACGAGCCCGGTGAGTACTCCTCTGACACCATGTGAAACCAAAGAAACCCAAGTGGTCCAAACTCTGACTCAACAAGACAGCCTCCTCTGTGAGCTGGAACAGGCAGAGTCCACCAAACACTACCTACCACTGGTAGTTAAGGGTGTAGAGATCCAAGGGTCCCACACCAACGATGCTGTACTGTCTCTGTGGACAGATAAATCAGCAATTAACCGAGCTTTCTACGAAACCTTGGTTCACAAACACGTTGGTCTAGAACTAATTAAAAAAGCTTTCCGCTTTCCATTAGTTCCCAATAGTTCACAGGTAATGACCGCAGAAGGAGTCATTAACCTAAAACTGAACTGGAA
>NW_023622285.1:0-4866 GCF_014905685.2 Nematolebias whitei | reverse complement strand
AGCTTGTCTCAGCCGTCTGAGGAAGTAGAGTCTCTGATGAGCTTTCTTGATCAGGCTGGTGGTGTTGTTGCTCCAGCTGAGGTTGTTGTTCAGGTGCACACACAAGTACTTGTAGCTGAAGACCACTTCCACCACAGATCCTCTTATGTTCGGGGAGGTGGGGGTGGGTGGGTGTTGTGTTTGTTCCTTCTAAAGTCCACGACCATCTCCTTTGTCTTCTTCACATTGATGTGAAGGTTATTCTCTTTGCAGCAGCTCTTCAGGTTTTCCACCTCCTGCCTGTAGCTGGACTCATCGTTGTTTGTGATGCATCCCACCACAGGTGGGCCTGTGATCAGAAGATCACCGGTTCGACTTCCAGTACCAACAACATCAAAATGTGGGTGGGATAGGTGAAACTTCCACAACTACCCCCACCCTCATTTGCCCCACTCTGGGCCCTTGAGCAAGGCCCTTAACCCTCACCATCTGCTTCCCCGGGCATCCTAGATAAGATTAATTCATTCAACCTTTATTTGCTTTCTGCTCCACACAGAGAGAGCTGTGGTAGCTCAGTGATCTGTGGTTGTGTCAGGAAGGGCATCCGGCATAAAAAATAATTGCCAAGTCTTCGTGTGACAGTTCGTTGTGGCAACCCCTGACAAAGGGAGCAGCCGAAAGAAGAAAACAAAAGAAAACAAAAGAGAAAGTGAAAGACTGCGAAATTTATTGCTAAGATGCTCAGGTCCAAAAACCACAACCTCTATCTTGTCTGAGTTTAAAAGTAGAAAATTAAGGGTCATCCAAGTTTTTATGTTTTTAAGACATGATTGTAAAGTAACTGATTGGATTCATTGGGTTTCATGGACAAATATAACTGTGTATCATCAGCATAACAATGAAAATTTATCTCATGCTTTTTAAAAATTTTACCTAATTGAAGCATATATAGACTATTGGTCCAAGCACTGAACCCTGAGGAACTCCATTACTAACTTTGGTGTATGAAGAATTTTCATTATTTACATTTACAAACTGGAATCTATCAGATAAATATGATTTAAACCATTTTAGATCTGTTCCTGTTCTCCCAATATCATATTCAAGTCTCCTTAGTAGAATATTGTGATCAACTGTATCAAATGAAGCACTGAGGTCTAACAGGACCAGTATAGACACGAGTCCATTTTCAGAGGCCTAGAATATCATTAATGACTTTCACTAGTGCTGTTTCTGTGCTATGATGAGCTAAACAGGTCTCTCTTGTAAATAAGTCCCCGAGGCTCAATGGGATTAATCTGTCTAAATAAAGGTTAAATGAATAAACCCTGACTGAAACTCTTCAAACAGATTGCCATATTTTTCAGACAATAAGTCGTTCTTTTTTCATAGTTTGTCCAGTCTTGCGACATATAGTCTGAAGAGACTTGTATACGTTTTTTTTTTCCTATTCATGATGCAATTTTTCACTGAAGCATTAAATGTACATTCCTGCAGACATGAACCAAAGAGTAAACATTAAGTGGTAAATGGACTGTACTTATATAGTGCCTTTTTATCTTTTGAAGACACTCAAAGCGCTTTACACTACAATCTGTGCCCTCATTTACCCATTCATACTCTACTAGATCTCTACAAATCTAATTGAACAAATCATTCTAAAGAGACTAATCAGTGCTTTAGATCACATTCATACACTGATGGGACACACATCGGAGGCTATGAGGGGTTCAGTGTTTTGCCCAGGGACACTTCGACATGTGACTGCTGGTGGATTTGAACCCCCAACTCTTGCATTGGAGGACGACTGCTCTAACCACTCAGCCATATATATGTATATCTGAATGGTCCAAGGAAAAGTTTACAAGACAGCGGTGAGACCAGCTGTGTTCTATGGTCTAGAGACAGTGGCACTGACAACAAAAAAAACAGGAGAAAGAACTGGAAGTGGCAGGAATGAAGATGTTGAGGTTCTCCTTAGGTTCATCCAAAAGCCAACTGGAGTTTGCAACTGTGCTGTGATGGCAAGTCGCTTTAGAGAAAATTTAGCCAGAGGAGGAGAAGGAGAACTTACCTTCTCATCTTTGAAATAACAGAAGAAAAAATAATCATTTAGGACCTGTGGCAACAGGCTTGTTTCGATTTCTAAATGCATGCCACTCAGAAACGGCTGTCACATAATCTCTTCAGACATCCATTGCGCACGGAACCATTTCCCCCCCAATAAACTTTTTTTTTTCATTTTCAAAAGAAATACTTTTGTTGCAAACTTTTCCAAACCTGATGACTGTGAAAGTACCCATTTACATTACTGTGTGGCAAAATTGAACATGTGCGCCTGACATTCAAGGTGCGTATGAACAGAGAGTGCAAGGTGACGAAAGACCGCTGCGGCCTCCCCACCTCAAAAATGAATCTGGCGCCACTGCTAGGCACAGAAAACAGTCTCTTTAAGTGCAAACGACATGCTTTTCTATGTATCAGATCCCTTTACTGAGTTACTTAATTAGTTCCTGAGTTTTAACTTAAAAAATTTGGGAGATTATCTGGTTATAAGGTTAACCTTCAAAAAGAGCGAACTGATGCCTGTGACCTCTATAGAAAAGAAAATTGTGGACACCGTTCCCTTTAAAATTAGTTTAAAAAAATGTAAATACCTTGGGATCTGGGTAACTCGAGATCATAGGAACCTTTATAAAACTAATTATTTACCTCTCATGGCAAACCTTAAACAGGACATTGCTAGATGGCAGTCTCTGCCTCACACCCTGGGGGGCAGAATAAGCTCTGTAAAAATGAATATCCTACCTAAATTCCTATACTTGTTTCAGAATCTGTCACTCTTTCTCATTAAATCCTTTTTTGCCTATCTGAACAGCTAGACATTAGCATTTATTTGGAATAAAAAGCATCCTTCATAAGCCAAAATTCCATTCCAGATACTTGGAAAACAGCCTTTGTTCTACCTTTGCTGAAGGGAGGTGACCCCACCTCATTGAACAACTATCGACCAATCTCTAAACTCTGCATTTTACCTAAGGTTCTAGAAAAACTGATAAACTCTCAAATCAAAAAGTATTTGGACTCATTTAACATCTTACCTCTCCATCAGTCTGGTTTCAGGAAACAACACAGCACAACCACTGCTTCACTGTAGGTGTTTAATGGCATTGCTGAAGCACTGGATGCTAAGGATTATTGTGCTGCACTTTTCTTAGACCTGTCTAAAGATTTTGACACTGTGGATCAGAACATCTTGTGTCATAAGCTCTCAGAAATTGGTTTCTCAGATAACGCCATTGGTTGGTTCTCTATCTCTCAGACCGGAGGCAATGTGTTCAACATAATGGTACTCCCTCCAGTTATTTAACAGTCAACAATTGTGTACCACAAGGCTCAGTCTTAGGACCCACCCTCTTTACAAGCTACATAGGTAATGTAGGTCAGAGTATCCCTGATGCATCCTTACATTTTTATGCTGGTGCTAGTTGTTTATTGTCGAGGTAAAATTTTTGCTAAGGTTGTCCAGCTTTTGCAATCCGCCTTTGACATCATCTAGTCTGATCTGTTCTGCCTCAAACTTGTCCTAAATGCTGACAAAACCAAAGAGATGTTGTTTTCAAACAGGAAGTTGGTCCCAGCAGTTCTTCCTTCGATTTTATCCTCGACTGGTGCCCCTATTGAGTTTGTCAATTCCTACAAATATTTGGGTATCATGGTCGATTCGTGTATCCTTTTTAAGCTGCACACGGAAAACTTGGTAAGGACACTGAAAGTTAAACTGGGTTTCTTTTTCAGAAATAGATCCTAACTCTGAATGCTAGGAAATGCCTTGTAATTGGGACTTTCCTTCCCTCCATTGACTATGGTGACATTATTTACATGAACAGCCCTACAAGCACCCTGCAGATGATGGATGCTGCCCATCATGGTGTGCTAAGATTCGTAACTCTAACTACCATACCCACCATTGTACCCTGTATTCACTGGTTTACTGGACATAATTAACTTCACTCAGACTCTCTCACTAGCTTTGTTTACATGCGCAAAATTCTTTGACCAGATTGAAATGTTTTCAGATTAAATAATTTAAATGTATCGTTTACATGAGCACAGTCTGTTCACAATGAGCATTTACATGCATCAGACTTTTATTCTGAATAGAAGTACTGACATGCGCAGAGTGGTAAACTCTCCTTTAAAAAAAAAAACAGAAGAAGTAGTTATACTTCTGTTTTACTTCCCGGGATGAACGTAAACAAACCTGAGGACCAAAAATGGACCTGCGTCAGATTTTAATGACGGTGGAGACATTAATGCACTCCCTGATTGAGCCACAGTTAATACATAAAATTTTGAGCTCTTTCAAAGTTTCTAGTAGAAATGTGTCACTCACTGACCAGTTTTGCTTCCCCAACATATTAGCATTAGCCAGGCAGAAATACGTGAGGTAGACATAGGTCGCACATGCGCAGTCAGGTCAGTTTTCCACAATCGGAAAAACATGAACAGATTAAGTGTTAACATGCGCACCGTTCGAATTATGAATCAGGATAAACCACCTGTTTCATTCTGATTACATATTCTTTCGGATCGAGCTGAATTAAAAAAAAAAAATCTGATTGGGAAGTTTACATGACTTATTTGTTTCCGAATGGCCGTTTAATCCAATTACTTATCTCCATGTTAACATAGCTACTGGCACATATTCGTCTTTAAATCACTTCTTGGTCTGCTGCCTTCATACATCTCCTCCTACATGTCTCTGTGTGAGTGCAGCTACAGCGTGCACTCCCAGGACATCATTACCTGCAGTGTTCCCTCAGTGCGGATTTAACTATGTTAAGATCGAGATCGTACCCAGGATGAAGGACCAGAAAACTGAAC
>NW_023622284.1:0-4866 GCF_014905685.2 Nematolebias whitei | reverse complement strand
ATATATATATATATACGTACAGTATGTTTGTGGGATCTGTTTCATTATGATATGTTCATGCGTGCTCATCTGCTCACACAGACATTTTCGTGCTGCTGTTCGACGTAATGTTTTTATGTTCTGAGTGCTTAGTGTATTTTTAGTTGATGTTTTTCTTAGTTCATAGCTTAGATGTTATCATTGTTTTTCTTTTACATTTTATTGTTGGATGTAACTGGGACCCTGTGTACGTAATTTCGTTCCAACACATGTACCACATGTGGTGCGAATGACAATAAAGATTCTCTGACTCTGATTCATCCAGTTGGATGCCCTCAAAATGTATTCTGCTGGATGACTGTACAACATTAATGACTTTAAAGAGTTTATTATTGTTTATGATTTGGGGAGTGGTGTGCAGATGTTAGAAAAGGCGAGCCTCTCATCGGAAGATTGTTGGTTTGATCCTCTTTACCTACAACATCGAAATGTGGGAGGGAAAGGTGAAGCACCCTTCTGCCTCCATCATCATTTGCCCACTGGGCTCTTGAACAAGGCCCTTAACCCCCACCATCTGCTCCCTTGGACTACCTAGATAGCAGCTCTCTGCTCCACACAGAGAGCTGTGGTAGCTTGGTGGTCTGTGGTTGCATCAGGAAGGACATCCAACATAAAAACAATTGCCAAGTCTTTGTGAGAGTTAGTTCACTGTGGTGAAAAAAAAAAAATTGTTTATGACTTTGCACATTTATTGTGCATCTTTTGGAGAGCTGCAAATACTGAGGCCCTTAAAACTGAGAGTTTAATATCAGGGAGCTCTTTTAATGCGATTGACCACAACACGTAAGGCTCTAAAATGGGTGAACACACATCCGCCCACTTTGATCGATGCATTTCATAAAACGTTTGAATGCTTCCTGTGCGAAGCACAATATTATTGGCGGTCATTTTGTCATTGCTGTCAAAAATCTTTGAGCTTCATTTCAGAGTTTTTTCATAGACTGTACATTCTAGATCAGAAATGAATGTTTCAGTGTGCAGAAATGGTATCTGACCACTAGGTGGCGTGAATGAATGACTTTAAATAACAGTCCAAGTTTATCTGGGCTAGAAAGGGAAGGCAGAGGGAAAAGACAAATGATGCATTCTTTTTTAGGTAGAAACACTTCGATGGGTGGTGGTATCACATTCACATACTTGAACTGAGGTTAAGCTCCATAGTTCAGTGGGTTCATTTAGTTACATTAAAGCAAAAATGTGCAACCTAGGGAGGGAAGGAAGGGAGAAGGGTTGTTATGGCAACTCATACTTAAGCAGATGTAACTTTATATTTCTTCACAGCTACATGTGTAATTCAGCTCGTGAAGCTGCAGAGTGTTTAATAAACTCAGGTCTCATTTCTCCTGCTGCGTTTTCACGTGACAGTTTGCGGAACGGCTTTGATGTGACTTTGATGCTTGTTTTGTCCGAGTCAATCATACGCTGAAAAAACTTACTGAAGAGAACTTCTTCTGCTATGACTTTTGTGCTTTGTGTTACATTTCACATTTATCATTATCATTTGCCATTATGAAGCATAAAAAAAATGATTAAAACAATCCACAAAACTTGAAATTTATGTTATTTTTGTAACAAGTTTACTTGTATTTAAAACTGGGTCTTTGAGTGTAAGTCAAGATGGCCCCTGTGCACCAGTAACCTGGGGTCCTGCAAGGGTATTAATCTCGCTGAGGGTATCTGTGAAGCAGAGGGATGGGAGGAGCATCCCAGTGTGATCAGTATGCTCAAAAACATCAAGGTAAATTATGTTTGAATGTCCAACCTGAAGATTGTGGGGTCTAATGGAGGCTGTCACAAGATGTTGCATTAAAACTACTTTTTTTTGTCAAATAATACCAAAAATTAATTGAAATATTCATAGATACGTTTTAAACAGCAGTTTTGAAGTGAATGCTCACAGAACGGCAAATCTCTCATGTTTGACTTATTCCTCAGCAGCTTGCTCTCTAAATTCAAACGGCTCTAATCTGAAATCTGGAATGAAAGCCAAACCACAGACTGCCTGAAATAATCTATTATAAATGAGAGCAGGCAGATCTGTCTGTCGTCAAAATTAATGTTATGGTAGAACATAATCATTTGAGTAGGTGTGTGTATATTTGACCCTCTGCACTGCTTCAGAGCAGCTACATTTCTATTCATGGCTCACTAATTCTAAGACAACTCGTGAAGTTGGAATAACGTCCAGAACAACTCGTTTTGTCTCTCCAAAGTTATAAGCAAAAGTTTCTCCTTCCATTCAGCTGAACCAAAGTAAGTTCTATAAAACAATAATGATAAACTTCAGATTTTCTAATTTCCATCATATCGTTGGCAATACCTTTTTTTTTTACAGTGATATTTTTATTAACTTTTGCTCACTTGCTCTGGTATGAGGTGGAAACATTCTCTTCCCTCTCCCTGTTCTCCTCCTGCTTTGTGCTCTCTGCCTGTGTGTTGGAGCTCCTATTTTTACACATCTTCCGAAATGAAAACTACTGTTATGGATCTGACCAACTGGACTTTTTGACACAATCAACAAAATCTTTTCAACAAAGCAACAGGGTCTTGAGCCCTCATGTCTGCCCGGATGACACGCATGCAGCTGGATATATCTCTGGAGGAAGTGGAATGTGATATGTCTACCTCTGCTGTCGATCGAGGACGCTGAAATTGGATTTATGATAACATGTTTCCTGTTCTTGGAATAGTCTGTTTCCTGGTTCATCAACATACAAAGAAGACTGCCGCAGTTAAGCTGGCCCTTGTCAGGCTGCTGCCTATGTGAAAGTTTGGTTCGTGCTTTGAGGACTCAAAATCATCTGATTTACAAGCTAAACCGTAAGATGGAAGTGATTTGTGAGAATCGCAGGCCACCTGTGGCTTTGGGACTTGCCAGTATGTTGGAACAACCTTGGAGGGGCTTGTAAGCATGGACCAGTAGAATACACCCTGATCTGGCCATTTCGGATCTTGGAAGTACCAGTAAGACTCAAGGCTGATAAGAAAATAGTCTGCCTGAAAAAATCAACAATGTGGCTTATCTGAATTTGAATCCCCCGGTTGGCCTCGAAAACAAGCTGACATATGAATTTCTCCTGGGAAATGTGTAAACTAAGGAAAAGCTTAATCTCCACCCATCTTTTGGACAACAGCACGGACATATTCTCGTTGTATCTCGGTACAAGAAAGCATAAAAAGAAACATCACAGTGAATTATTAGACAAAAGTAATGGTAATATGAGGGCAACATGGCAAATAATGAACAGTGTTCTGAATAATCATAAAACAAAATCGAGCATTACACAATATTTTCTAAAGGATGACAAAGAAATTTATGACCAAAATGAAATCGCAAATGGATTCAATCAACATTTTGTGAATATTGGCCCAAGTCTGGCAGCAAAAATCCCAAATATAGATAAAAATGCAAACCATACGGTTACAGATTACACAAACAGTTTTTTTCTTGGGGGAACTGATAAAGAAGAAATTATGACTATCGTAAAACATCTTGCAGATAAAAAAATCAAAAGACTGGATGGACATGGATATGATGCTTGTAAAGAATATTATGAGTTATGTTATTGAGCCATTTACATATATATGCAATTTATCATTTTCAACAGGGGTATTTCCAAATAACATGAAAACAGCCAAGGTAATACCATTATATAAGAGTGGAGAGAAATGTGTGTTTAATAATTATAGACCAATATCGTTGTTGCCACAATTTTCGAAGATTTTCGAGAAATTATTTGTCACTAGATTAGATGAATTTATCAATAAGCAAAATATATTAAGTAATAGTCAATATTTGTTTAGACCTAAAAATTCTACGTCAATGGCACTCATGGATTTAATGGAACAGATAACGATTGCTGTGGATCAAAAAAAATATTGTATTAGTATTTATGTTGATCTAAAGAAAGCATTTGATACTATTGATCACAATATTCTTCTCAAAAAACTAAATAAATATGGAATTAGAGGGCATGCATTGCAGTGGGTATCTAGTTATCTAGAAAAAAGGAAACAATTTGTTCAAATAAATGATGTAAAATCTGAATTCTGTAATATTACATGTGGAGTGCCTCAAGGCTCTATACTTGGACCTAAGCTATTTATTTTATATGTGAATGACCTGGTAAATGTGTCTGGATTTTTTAAATGTATTTTGTTTGCAGATGATACTACTTTTCTTTGTGTGGGTGAAAATGTTGTGCAAATGTTGAAGATGGCACAAACAGAATTTGTGAAAATACAAAATTGGTTTCAACTTAACAAATTATCTTTAAATGTAGATAAAACCAATTATATGATTTTTAGTAACAACAAGAAAGTGCTTGATACTCCATTTAGAGTCGATGGAATTGAAATTAATAGAGTCAATGAGGTGAAATTTCTGGGTGTCATCATTGATGAAAAACTAACATGGAGGTCTCACGTAAAAAACTTAAGAACTAAAATAGCTAAATCGATTGCAGTAATGTACAAAGTTAGTGAGTTATTCAATGATAAAGCAATGTTTCTATTGTATAATGCCATTATTGTTCCACATTTAATTTACTGTATTGAAGTCTGGGGTAAAGCATGTAAAACAATTACAAATCCAATTTTTATTTTACAGAAAAGAGCCATAAGATTTATTACCAGAAAAGATTATAACCATCCGTCAAATATATTGTTTCATCAGCTAAAGATATTAAAATTTTATGACTTGGAGATATCTTACTGTTTATGTATGGGGCCAACAAAAACATACTACCTACTAACATTCAAGGGAAATTTGTTAAAAGAGAAAGTAATTATTATCTTAAGGGGATGGAGATGTTTGTGAAGCCGTGG
>NW_023622283.1:3846-4867 GCF_014905685.2 Nematolebias whitei | reverse complement strand
CCCCCCCCCCCCCCCCACTTCCCCAATTACAACCCTCCTCCTCCTTTTACTCCTTCTGTCGCTCCTTCTTTTTATCACGTCTCTCCTTTGCCTCCCACTTTATTTCTCCCCTCGTCCCCCTTTCAAGAGCTCCCTCGCCTTCCTTCTTGACCTCCCCCCTCATTTTTTCTCTCTTCGCCTCTGCCTCCCTCCTCGACCGCCTTTCTTCTTCTTCTCCCCTGGGCACCCAGCAGGCCTAGCCTTGGTGCTCGACTCCTCGCAGAGCCTCCTTACCTGAGGCCCTGAGTGTGTGCATGTGCACACACACGCACATCTGTGGATGCAGCAGAAAGCGGGTGCAGAGCAGAGAAGTGGTGAGCTGCTTAAAGCCTTAATAGAATTTGAGCCCAGCTCAGAGAGCTCTGGAGAAAAGATCTTAATTACTGCTGGTTTTAATGCTAATTAAATGTTTCAATTAATGCTTTTTCTTCTTTTTTTGGGGCCAAATTTTTTGTCAGTAATTGACGAACGGTGGAAAGGTGTGTGACGGCATTAAAGACAAAGAAAGAAAGAGGGAGTGCTCTGCTCAGATGTGCCAGAGCCTGCAGCAGTGCAGCATGGGAAATTTCTTTCATGAGGCGGAGGAGAGAAAAAAAAAAAGTGCTGGAACGGATTCAGTGCAGCTGTTTTCCATAAAATACTTCATGGACAAAATCAAAAGTAGTGATTTTATGCTGCTGGATTGTTGGTTTATACAATGGAATGAAATTTATCAGAAAATACAGTCGGCATGTCCCAAAGGTTGAACGTTTTACAAGAACACGACTAAATCATCTCCTGACTAAATATGTTTATAATTAGTCCTCTAGAGATAATAATGACCAATAAAAACAATAAAACATAAACTAGAATAATCTGGTAAAGTGTGAATAAACATTTTATTTATCTATTGTATTATAAATAAATAGAAGAACCATTAAAATAAACCAATTTAAACACTCA
Source organism: Nematolebias whitei (assembly GCF_014905685.2). Lineage (NCBI taxonomy): Eukaryota > Metazoa > Chordata > Actinopteri > Cyprinodontiformes > Rivulidae > Nematolebias > Nematolebias whitei. The sequence continues at coordinate 3,886 of NW_023622283.1, read as the reverse complement.
CTTAAAGAAATTAAACTAAAGAAAACAAGATGAGCAGCAC
>NW_023622283.1:0-3746 GCF_014905685.2 Nematolebias whitei | reverse complement strand
ATATATATATATATATATATATATATACACATTGTGTTGTGTGCTTTGCCTGTTTGTTTCTGTTTGTACAGCACTTTGGTTGGCCCTGTTGCTGTTTAAAGTGTTTATAAATAAAATGGTATGGTATGGTAAATGTAACAGGTCTCTCTTGTAAAATGAATCCTCAATGCTCAATTATAAATTACCTATTTAAATAAATGTTGAATGAAAAAAAAAGTTTTCTAACAATATTCAAAACGTTGATGGTAAAGGTTGATATATTCATGCTGTAATCTGGGATATCAGAGTCTGCCGAGCCCTGAAAGTTTGTTAAAATTATATATTTGACAAAACAGCATTCGCTTGCTCTGTAACATTTCTTATAATCTCGTTTGTTCTTCTCCACTCTTGCAGTAAGTTATAGAATGGCTGAAGTGCTTAATAAAGCTTGAGGTGATCAACTTGATTTTGACATTTTGAACAAGTATAATTTACGAGTGACTTTTGAAAACACTGTAGTTTGTTGTCTAATTCAGTTGTTTCCCAACTGTACATTGCACATTGTATGATTCAACATTATATTCCAAGTTTACCTGTTGAGATGGTAAAATGGGAAATTATGATTTTTTTTTAATTTTTCTTAGATTTAAAGTCAGTTTATTCCATTTAAAACAACACAATCTTTTTCTGTTATCTAAGTCAGTTTATCCCAATAGAATACATTTATGTCATCTGCTAACAGTTTAAAGCCGCAGTTCTCAAGTCTGGACCCCGAGTTAAACTCAAACAGAACAACAAATCAACCGTGACCCAGTTCACATTTTATTGCATCACACTGAAATTCGTTGGTACGATGTCATGAGGAGGGGTGTAGAGAGATCAGAGAAGTTAAATGTGTTAAATATAATGGTACTTCTTTCAGCTATCTAACTGTTAACAATGGTGTTCCACAAGGTTCAGTCTTAGGACCCACCCTCTTCATAATATACATAAGTAGTGTAGGTCAGAGCATCCCTGATGCATTCTTACATTTCTATGCTGATGATACAGTTGTTTATTGTCGAACTAAAACAGTTGCTAAGGTTTTCCAGCTTCTACAGTCTGCGTTTGACATCATCCAGTCAGATTTGTTCCATCTCAAACTGGGGCTAAATGTTGACAAAACTAAAGGGATGTTGTTTTCAAACAGGAAGTCGGTCCCAGCAGTCCCTCCTTCTATTTCATCTTCTATGGTGTTCCTATTGAGTTTGTCGATTCTTACAAATACCTGGGTATCTTGGTCGATGCACTTCTCTCTTTTAAGCCCCATGTCGAAAACTTGATGAAAAAATTCAAATTAAATTTGAGTTTCTTCTTCAGAAATAGATCCTGTCTAACTCTGAATGCTAGGAAACACCTTGTCACTGCTACTTTCCTATCGGCCATTGACTGTGGTAACATTATTTACATGAACGCTCCTATAAGCACTCTGCAGATGTTGGATGTTGTCTATCATGGTGCACTAAGATTCATAACTGGCTGTGATTACTGTACTCACCACTGCACCCAGTATTCACTGGTTAACTGGTCATCATTAACTTTACACAGACTCTTCCACTGGTACATTTTCATCTTTAAATCACTTCTTGGTCTGTTGCCTTCATACATATCTCCTCCTACATGTCTCTGCGTGAGTGCAGCTACAGCGTGCACACTCAGGACATTATTACCTGCAGTGTTCCCTCAGTGAGGACTGAACTCATAAAAAGGGCCTTTTCCTACTCCGCTACGGTTTCCTGGAATATCTTGCAAAAAGACCTGAAACCTTGACCTCTCTAAAAATGGCTTCAAACATCTGCTAAGTTCATGGCAAAAACCAATGCAGACATGTTCCTGTTTTTAGTTTTCTACACCGCCTTATAATCTAGCTGAGTTTTTTTGTTTCGTTTTTATATATCGTTTCTTCCATTTACTTTTTGTTTTATATGCTTTTATTACGATTGTCTACTGTACTTCATCTGTGTTCATTGTTTAAACAGGTCTCTCTTGTAAATGAGTCCTCGTGGCTCAATGAGACTAACATGTATAAATAAAGGTTGAATTGAAAATTGAAAAGTTGTGTCCATACAAGTAGTCTCTCACTGGGCTGCAGCAGTTGGAGACTAGTTGATGATTCAAGACTGCAAGAAAATGAGCAAATTTCAATTTGCAACTACAGGGCCATAAAAATATGCTTTGTGCTGCCATTTTAAAAAAATCACGTTGTTTTTTGTGTGTGTGTGCATGGCTTGACAGAATGGTATTCTCTGCGATGCACATTATTCTGTTACCCACCTTGGCTTGCTTTATACTCACATTAGCATTAGGTTGCAGCTTCACCCTCCATCAATCTCAATAAGGCAGCAGATAAGAAAGTGTTGTCACCTCACCACACAGTTATCTAAATGTAAAACTGTCTAAATGCAAGAACAGAAATGCAAACATGGAAAACAGATTTTATTCAAAGATGAGTGGAAGGAGCAATATGAATTTATTTGTGCTCACCACGTACTGTGTCTGTATAGTCGTGTCATTACGAGCTCATTCTCAGCAATAAATAAAATAAAAGGCTCATGTTGTGGCCACCTGCTGAATCAACATCAGCTACTGTGCAGTAAGCCCCAGATCGGTGCAGCTGTCGAAGTATTGTGCACTCTGTGCCGGTCCGTTGTGGTGAAGTAGGAGCTGAGCTGAAAAGCAAAGCTCTCCGTTTACTGGCCAGTCCATATTTCTACACTCACCATGAACTCTGGGTAGAAACTAAAAGAACGAGATGGATGGATGGATGGATGGATGGATGGATGAATGGATCATCCATTCATTTTTTTTTTTATTGAATTGAATTGAATCAGACATAATTTTTTGTGTAGAATTAAGCAACTCATTTTAAGCCTCTGTAACGTTTCCATCAATCTTCTTTCTGTTAGTGTTCCATTTTCATTAAGGTCAATTTACTTAAGTTTATTCGTGTGTGAAAACAAAAGTTTTTATATTTTGTTGAGGCCAGACATTAATTAAATAAATCAAGTTGAAATTTAAATTTCTTAAGAGACTACAACGCACATTAAGCTTCACTGTCAAACGTTGGAACAGCTCAGGGTTATAGGAAACTTGCTGTAGGCAAACAGAACCGTTTATTTTAGGTCGAAGGTTTTAAGCAAACACAATAGTGTGAATGTTTATGAAGCATTCACACTATTGTGATCCAGTTTTCATTTTTCAGCATCTTCCTCGTTCCACAATTTTTGTGCTATTTCAACAACTCATATAACAAAACGTTCAGCTCGTTCAGGAGAAGGGTGCTATGAATTTTGGTTTTGGTGCAACTAAATGTTAACTAATGTTAAATGAGCTGAAGCTATTTTTAATTTAATTTAGAGTTGTGTGTTGGTTTTAGCTGCAAATATAATAAACTGATGAACAGAAACTAACATTGTGACCTCTGATACTGAAACGGGGCTTTCTGACATTTACTGAGATCTTTCTCTGCAGACAGAAAAAAATAATCTGCTCCAGAAGATGACAGACAACTCATAATCCAGACTTTGCATTTGCTCGTCACACCTGCTGTCAAGATATTCCACCTGATCGAGACATAAATCTAATCCAGTCGGTGTTTTTTCTTTTATAAGGTGTTTGTTTCATGTTGTCAGAGCGCTGCATGTGTGTGTTTGTCCTGCCCCACGGTGAGACGCTGCACAGACACACACAGTACATCACGCTGAATTATGGCCAACGTTGTGTTGCAT